>NC_084616.1:29699668-29854668 GCF_033978795.1 Nerophis ophidion | reverse complement strand
CACACACACACACACACACACACACACACACACACACACACACACACACACACACACACACACACACACACACACACACACTTACACACACCATTGACAATAACAATGGCAGAGGAAAGAGGGAAAATGAACACCGCATTAAATGTATTTTAAAATAAATGTAAAAATAAAATATATATAATACACGAATGGAAAGATTAAATTGTGAGATTAATAGTAGCAATACATGGAATAGAAAATATTGGAGCATAACTGTACGATTTGGAGTCAGATGATGACGTTATAGCATTAATTCTTACATTAAAAACATGTTGGCTTAATGATATCACTAATAATAGTTAATTGTAGGATCCCATTTCATCACGTTGTGTCTCATTGATATTCATGTCGTAACTGTGTCATGCATGATCTCTTCTGTCCGTCTATCATCTGCCCATCTATTTCTTTCTGTCATTGATATGAGTCATGTTGTTGCATAATGTTACCCACACAGTCAGTTTTGTGCATAACCTGTTTTTTGTGTTTTGCTTAACGTTCACTTGTGCATATGTTGTCAGTAAAATCGAATTTAAGAAAATAAATGCTGTCAAAACGAACAAAAAAGGGATGCAACACGATGCTGTGTTGTTTTGTTGGACTCCAAAGCTGCAGCTATCGTGTACACATTGCGCTAATCCCCCTCGGTTTCCCCCCCAGCGCCGCTGCAGATTGCACGAATTGGGGGGAACAGTCTGGAATCCAAAGTCACTTTCATTCAGCTCTTGTGAATGGCCGTCTTCTCCTGGAATGTGTCGCTCACAAAGACTTTTACAGCGCCGCAAACAGTTCACCCTAAAACCATATAAACATAAAGCCATTTATTTCCACTTTGTAGTGGCGCACAGGAACCGTAGCCGTCAGACGCGCACTTCCTTTAAGAACACTTCTGAGATGTGGCAAGACACTGCAGGACAAAATAAGAGAATAAAACATCCAATGCATTTTAACTGGGATGTATTAAATCGTTACTTATATTCATTGGGAATATATATATATATATACAGTAATATTATTATTATTAATTATAATGATAATAATAATAATGCGCTGCGTAATGCTATGAGGCTTTATCCTCCTGAGAACCATCGTTCTCTATAGTGTTTTTTTTTTTTTTTGTGGCTATTGTGTATATTCATATATGGCTGACAAAAACTAGACTAAATACACATGTCTACTGCAGAGGGCGCTGGTTCTCAGAATGATATGGAAATATATATGGAATATATGCCTTCAGTCCTAATATGAAGCTGGCAATATAGACTAGGAGCAGTAGATACAGCATCGGCTGTATAGAGTCTGTTTTAGTCAAATATATGCAAATGAAGGCTTGTGCAGAGATGATGATGCACATTGAAAAATCCCCCTTGAATACAACACAACATAACGTTATTCTTTTTTTTCTTTTTTCTTTTTTCTATCTTTGACTTTGACTCTACGTGGAACTGTTACATAAATGTTGGTGATGATCAATATTATTCTGAGCCAGAGACATGCAATTGAGGCCGTTTTAATGTGTTGTGGAAATTCTAATTGCACGTGAATAACGAGAAAAGCGGTAGGAAATGGATGGATGAATGGATGGATTATATTTCCCGCATGCCTTGTGACTGTGATGGAATTTTTTTTATGTATCTGAATTTGCTCCAAAATAATGATCCAGGAAACGACTAAGCAGGGAAATATTTAGGCCAATGGGGTTTTTTTTTTCTGCTGCAGATGATGGCTTTCTTTTTTGCTTTTGAATAGCAGTCTTTATACTAAAACTATATTCAAAAAACAAATACTTTGCACACAAGTCAAATATTAAAGGGCCAAAAATCAGTTTAGTTCCTAAATAGAAAGACGATGAGGAAATTGAGGTCATTGTTTGGGTTGTTTCCATTGAACCAACATAATTTTTGTATATATCTGTATCTCATCTGTTTTGTAAGGGGCGATGGAAGCCGGCAGACCCGTCAGCGTTCGTCTGATCTTGAATGGGATTGTGCTGAAAATTTTAATTTTCCTGAAGGAACTCTCCTGACGGAATAAATAAAGTACTATCTAATCTAATCTAATATAATATCAACATAAAGCATAGCAAGACGTCAAATGTGTTTGTTGTATTAAGACTTACGGCTAAATAAGAAACCTTATTCTACTGGCACACAGTATCAATTTAGATGCTTGATGACAAAAAGGATGACAGACATAGAACTGTTTATATATCACGTCTTTTATTTAGATTGACAACGGGGAATGCAAACGGGTGAGACATTCGAATATGAAATATAATTTGCAACTTGAGTGAAATAAATAAATAACCAGAAAGTGACAGGACTATCGAATATGCAATTTACATGTATGGGAAAACAAAACAAAAACTAATAGTAGCGAGGTATCAAGATTAGAGGCATTAAAAATAACAATAAAGGAACGATAGCCATTCTAAAAGATGATATGTGCTGTAAGACTTTCCAGCGAGGTTTAATGGCAGCAGTAGCAACAGCAGAATAAACAGACGTAGACCTTAAACCTGCAGGTACAAAAAAAAAAAAAAGTACAAGTTTGAAACGATCTCATTGAAGTTAAGGACAATTTATAGTGGCCAGAATACATCTGGGGGAACATTTGACTTGCTGTCTGGCTTTTTATATTTCATGCTTGAATCTGAACTCCATAACACACATTGTTTATACATACATATATATATATACATATATATATGTATATATATATATATATATATGTATATATATATATATATATATATATATATATATATATATATATATATATATATAAATAAATAAAACATATTGTTATATATGTGTATATATATAAATAAAACAATGTGTGTTATATATGTATGTGTATGTATATATATATATATATATATATATATATATATATATATATATATATATATATATATATATATATATAAGTATATATATATATACACATACACATACATATATAACACACACATATATATATATATATATTTATATTAAAAAAACAATGTGTTATATATATATGTATGTATGTAAACAACGTTTGTACACAATTATTGTGAGTATGAAAAAGAGTAAAAAACTAGTTTTTCTACTGCCATTACTTTTTCCAGTTCATGTTAAAACCATTGCAGACTTGTCAATATTTTCTCACAGTCCAGTTTTTCCAGTTTTTTTTTTTAAAGAATCCCATAACGAAGAATTGTCAAATTTAGTCCACATGCTTGCAATAGGTTTAGTAATCACGTTAACTGAAATAAAGATGCAACAGCAACAACAACAACAACAAGAAAAAACATGCCCGCACATGCTTGCAAGGAAAAAAAAACATGACCCCCGCATCAGTCTAAAAACAGACATTAAAATGTGAGATTAAAATTAAACTTAATGGCACCGTTATTCTAATTGCAGACCCGCATTGCAGCGTGTTCGTTTACATGTGTGCGAGAGTGTTGCTAAGTGGCACGTGGCTTTATATTGCGGAATAAAACGGCAAAATTAGCCTATTATCTCCCTTAGGAGAGTTTTTTTTTTTTTTTTTTAATCTAACGAACCCTTTTACCTCCTTTTCGGGGCTGCAATGTCTCCCTCATCCCTGCACGGCCTGCGTGTGTGTGTCTGTGACGTGTGTGTGTGTGTGTGTGTGTGTGTGTGTGTGTGTGTACATGTTTGTGTGCGTGCGTGTTGTGACATGTGTACACACACACGAGTATAAAGTTGTGTTGGTTTTATGTCAAGCGAGGGACTGCAGGATGCTGGCTTATTAATGACACGTTTATGAACAATCAAATGGTCGTCGTTAAAATTTATTGACAGCCATTAAAACTTGAACGGCCACTATGTGGAGTACCGCCGCACTAGTGGGCTGCCTGTCAACAATGTTGGGATCCCCTTCTCTAATGCTATCTACTTCGGGTCCCCTTTTTGGAAATGTCGTTGCGCCCTCTTAAAAATACTATTTTATTAATGCCCCTGAATTATTTAAGTGTTAACACTGCCTATAGAAATAAACAAATAAACACCCTGCCACATCCTGAAAAGAAACATGTTAAAATTGCAAAATTGCTACAGCAGATTTTGCAGGCAGACAGAGATTGATGACACCATCAAATAGTGCCCCTGTGCGCATGTATCTGCACTGCGACTGCACACAGATCCTCCAGTAACACCCTCCTCCTCCGCGTTTTGTCGCCCCAAAAAACAAGTGGACGCCGCAGTGGAGGTTACCTATAAAGACGTCCGCCAGCCAGAAGCAAATAACACGTTTAATCCGGTAAAAGCGCAAAGGCTATTCGGGGTAAGTGGCGCATTGATCCGCGTACTATATTTTTGGTGTGGGGGTAAATACGGTCACGTGACACGAAGGCAGCCAATCGGAGGCGTCCGAGCTCGGGGAAATAATTACCTGCCTTGATTGTTCTATGGTCAGATAAAAAAGTACACATACACCCCATTTAATAATCGGATGCATGTAAAAGAGTGCAGGGAGCTTCGACATGTCGACCACGGGTCCCATAAGTAATTATTATGTGGACTCCTTGATCAGCCATGACACCGACGAGGTCCTGGCGGCGGCAGCAGCGACTCGCTTTTCGGCGCCCGCCTCGCACCCTGCCGGCCCGCGTCCTCTCGTCCCGGACTGTGGCGACTATCCCTCTTGCAGCTTCGCAGCCAAGCCGGCGGTGTTCCCCACGTCCTGGGCCCCCTCGCAGTCCTCGGTGGTGTACCATCCGTACGGCCACCAGGCTCACTTGGGCACGGAGTCTCGGTACGTGCGCTCCTGGCTGGAGCCCATCTCGGGCGCGGTGCCTTTCCATGGCTACCCGGGCAGCGGCAGGCACTACGGCTTGAAGTCCGACGCTTTCCCGGAGCACCGGGCCGGTGAATGCCTCGGGAGCACCGGGCGGACCTACACGGATTACTTGTACTGCTCATCCTCGGAAATGCGGGACAAGACGCTGCAGAGCCTCCCTTCGCCCGAGCCGGAGGTGCTGGCTGCTGGGAAGCATAAAGAGGAGAAGCCGGAGATCGACCCCAGTAAGTTCAAGCTCCTTTTTACTGCTTTTTTTTGTGTGTACTGGAAAGAACATGTCTGTAAAGTGAAATTATACACTCATCCCCCCTTTCTGCAACTATAAAAGACAAACGCTACTGGGCTAATGATACTGGGGCTATAAAACCCTCACGCGGTTGTAAACATGCTCCAAGCCCACAGTAACACGTTGCATTTGGGTGGAGGAAAATCATACAACATTCAAACAGCACTATTAGTATTATTGTCCTAATATTGCAAACGTATTCAACCCTTTTTAGGCCTGTATTTCCAACAAGCAATGTTGGTCATTGCAAAACTCTGTGCTATTTATGCATGCAGAATCAGTTAAAACACAATCATGGGACCCATCAGAAAAAAGAACTGAGGATGTCTACATATATAAGAACACGTCCCATGGACGAGGTCCTGTAACGGCTTGAACTATGGTCTACTTTATGGGCCAATAAAGTGAAAAAGCGCATTGAGTATTTTACGATGGTGTTGCGCACAAGTTAAGGGACGCAGAAGCAAGCCCTTGTAGAGTGCATGTTATTGACTTTTGAATATTTAATACGTGTGTACGAATTATTTTCTTTCCGTTGACATGTGAGCTCTTTATAGCCATGCTGTGCAGCTCCCTGACAACAATATTTATTGCAAATAATAATACAAACTTTTTTTTCTTTTTTGTTTTTCTTTTTTGCAGATAACCCTGTGGCAAATTGGATCCACGCACGCTCCACCAGGAAGAAACGGTGTCCTTACACAAAATACCAGACTCTCGAACTGGAAAAGGAGTTCTTGTTCAATATGTACCTTACCAGGGACCGCCGCTATGAGGTGGCCCGGGTCCTCAATCTGACCGAAAGGCAGGTCAAAATTTGGTTCCAAAACCGGCGAATGAAGATGAAGAAAATGAACAAGGAGAAGAGTGACAGCAAGGAACAATAATAATGAATAGTATCATTATTATTATTATTATTATTACACGCGCTATGGACAGCAGTTGTCTTCATATTTATCATGATTAACCCCTCCTCGACGCCCCATCGTCGAGACTCTTGTCGTTGTTTTTCTACGCACATGAAAGAAAGCTAATTTACATTAAAAAAATGTTTTGTTTTTTTTGTAAGGGAAAATTCTAAAAAGTACAATTAGGACGCATTACGCAGCGTTCCATGAGTGGGAGATTATACTTGAAATCCTCTGTATTTTCACACACCCATAATTGAAGTTGCAGGTGGACTATTTTGTACTGGATGAACAAACATCTGCAATTGTCTTGTCTTGTATTTTTTTTTTTTTTTTGTGATAGTTGTTGTGTATCTCTTTTTTGGACTGTACTATCCTCTGCGAATGTAACTGAATGTAGATAGAGAGTACTGCAAAAATACAAACATAACCTCCAAATACTACACTGCATTTTGTGTTGATTGTGGATTTAACTTGCGTGCGTCAGTGCACGAATAACAACATGCTAATATTGCACTCAAGTTAGAGATGATGTGTCTCGGATATGCAGACATCTAAGTAGGTCGTGTAAGGCCACAAATGTTGTGTACGCAGCCGCCATTTATTAAATATCCATTTACAAGATTCAATAAACCATGATTCTGGTACCATCATTTAATGATGCAATCATTGCAAGTCCGATATTTACTTTGTAAAAATGTTTATTGTAAGAATTCAGGGTAAATAACGTGACTTTCACTGTGATGTTAAATGCTGCGAGATATAAGAACACTGTAATATTTAGATTCATTTTATGTAAGGTTGTGTTACATTTTGATTACAGTATTTTACTGTGGAATAATGCTAGCGATTGTTCAGTTGTATATTTCATTTTTTAATTCACATGGGTTGTACATGCAAAGCAAGTAACGTCCACATACAGCTAATGTACACATATGGCCTTTTTGAGCACAATTTGGCGTGGAACAGTGTTCAATATTATTAGTATTATTTTTTTTTATTTTTAAAAACAACCAAAAAAGAACTAGTTTGAGCCAATCCTGCATGAGAATGTGAGAGTGATCCTCACATTTGTTCCCTGTAGCTTATAGGGCCTTAAATTGCCTTTTTGTGGTGCAGAACAATAAAGACAGGATGCTGCACTTTTCAAAGCCCAAATCCTGTGCGTTTCCGCTCGGACACACAGCCACAAACACACGTGCACGCACGCACGCACGCACGCACACACACACACACGCACACACACACACACACACACACACACACACACACACACACACACACACACACACACACACACACACACACACACACACACACATGTCCACGCACAAAATGGCACTTTTTACAACCCCACGCCATGGAGCTCGCTTGTTTGTCTCAAATGCAGAGCAACAAAGCAAACTCGGGCGACTGGCTAGACGTCTGGCCTAAATGACTTTATGGTTTTAATGGACGGAGCTGCAGGACGCGTTCAAAGGAATCCTTCCGCACCTTAAGGGATCTGCACCCAGCTGCCTGTGGACCCCCCTCCCCCAATGTACTTCATCAATAGCCCGCCATTAGATAAAGAAATAGCTGTTTATCAAGGGAAGTATAGTGCAAGCCTTAATGCGCAATATAATACGACACTAATAATAAAGAAACACGTCCCGGTGCAAATCACGCATGGCTTTTATTCAAGCAAAATGGCCACATACTGACATGATTTGGACAAATGGGGGCATCTCGACCCCGCCACCCCCCCCCCCCCCCCCCCCACCAACCACCATAATACTCTCTGATTGGTGGACTCCAGCCAGCTAGTCAGGGTTACAAACATAATCGGACGCTAGATGACGCTGTTGCTCCACGTTTTGAGCAGCCTGCCGTGGAAGCGTTTTTCCTTTTGTTTCTGCAAGCTATCTTTGTTTTTGTGGTTTGTGATTAAAAATAAAGGCTTCCATCAACGATGACAAAATGGCCGCGTTTAGTTTTCGACCGTGGAAAGCTTGTGAGAGGATTGTCACACAAACCTTTTTCTTTTGCTTTTCAAAACACTTGTGTCCATCCAATTAAAGGTTGCAGCACTTGCATTGTGTCATGAACACGTCATATATTAGCTAGGGACCGTAATTTAATTTCATATAAAGACTTAAAATATTGTATATCTATAATGTCTTTGCAGAACACATTTGGAGTCATAAAAAATCATGTAAAAACAATAAAAACAACGTAAATGTCATAATGTCGGAGTAAATAGCTATAATAAATATGAATTATAGATATAAAATGATATATATATACACACATATATATACAAGTAATATGAATAATATAATAATAATAATGTAATAATAGTTTTCATAATATCGTATAATATTATATTTCATTCATATTACTTATGTAAGTGTTTAATTTAGTAAACTTTGAGTAAATCATCGATACTACACACACACACCCACACACACATTAACACACACACACACAATATATATATATATATATATATATATATATATATATATATATATATATATATATAATCTGACGCGCTAAACACTATTTGCCAGATACATTTACTCGCTAATGCACATAAAATAATAATTCAAACAAATAATAATAATAGCAATATGCATATCTGTATTAAATGGCTTTTGTGACACCCACACTTAAAAAACTTAAAAGTCCTCACGAATGTGTGTGTGTGTGTGTGTGTGTGTGTGTGTGTGTGTGTGTGTGTGTGTGTGTGTGTGTGTGTGCGTCTGCGTCTGTGTAACAATGATTGGCAATCTGCATATTTATAGAGTGTGGAAGGTCCATAAATTTGCCCAGTGCGCCTTTCATATTTTACGAGGATGTGTATAAAACGTTAGTGGCCCCTACAAAAAGCACACTGGCATATTTGGAGACTGCGGAGGGCGAGTATGTGCGAGTATGAACTGAGACTTGCGAGTGCTGATTGCAGCTAAACATCCAGTGTAAAATTTTATGAACTCTTCCACACGGGGGAGATTTATCCCCGGTGGCTTTTACAGGGTCATTGAGTGGCACCTACTATTCATAGGTCGTGTTTATATTTGCGTGTGTCGGTGTTTTGTGTTTTACAGCGCCGGGTGCAAGTGTATGTGTGTGTGTGTGTGTGTGTATGTGTGTGTGTGTGTGTTGTGTGTGTGTGTGTGTGTGTATGTGTGTGTGTGTGTGTGTGTGTGTGTGCGTGTGTGTGTGTTTCGGGGGATGCTGCCCTGACCCCTTTACTCAATTATACACCAAGGTGTGCATGTACTGCATGTCTACTGATTATAGTTGTTGTGCTCTTTGTGGCACTGCACACTTACTGTTATTGCGTTGCTAATGCAGCTTCTACAGCATCATCTATTGCTGATTATTGTTGTTTGTGTTCTTATGGCGTCATTAATTGGTGATTATGTTGCGTTATTGGCACTATAACATCTGTCCTGTGGATAATTATGTTGCAGTCTTAAACCTTGCTGGCTTGCTTGTCTTATAACAGCAACATTACTGGTGCTTATGTTGTTGTTTGTGTCTTCTTGTATCATTTATTTTTTTTAGTGTTGCGTTTGTTTCTGTATTTTGGTTTTGTGTGTGTGGTTGGGGAGGGTAATGGGGGGGCTGTACTGTGTCTGGGGCTTTTGTGGATTTTGTATTATCACAGCAACGTTCCCTGCATGGTGCATTGATTTGATTTTTGTTATGTTATCATAATGATTGTTATCTATTTATAACGCATAAATGGCTTTTTTTTTGTAAAAACAAACCGCCCGTATAGGGGTTTCGGGGGGTACTGGTGCTGTTAAATGTAAACATGCACGTCGATGAGCTGGTCACGTGTATGTTTTGTTGTCACTGCTTATAGTCCTAGTTTTTGTGCTCATGCATGGCACCATTCACTTGTTCTCTATTTGTGTTGCTGCTTTTTAATCTTATAGCGTCATCAATTGGTGATTATGTTGTGTGACTGGTAATGTGATATCTGTCCTGCAGTTTTTTTATGTTGCATATAACAGCATTACTGTTGCTTAATATTTGTGTCATCTATGTCATTTAGTGGCTCTTTTGTTGTTGTATTTGAGTTGTGTGTGTGTGTGTGTGTGTGTGTGTGTGTGTGTGTGTGTGTGTATGTGTGTGTGTGCAAATTGGTGATTTCATGTTATTGCAGCAGTATTCTGTGCATGGTGCATATCTTTGTGATAATAATTATTCATTTGTTGTTATAATGAGTATTCTCCAAGTATAATGCACCAATGACGTTTATTTGTGCTGTTAAATGTAAACAAGTACAATGTTTAGTTTATCCCATGCACGTTTTGTCATTACTGGCTATTGTTGTAGTTGATGTGCACTTGAGGTCTGATTGTTTTGTTGCTGCTTCTATGGCATCATGTATTGGTGATTATTGTGTCGTTGGTGTTATTACAGCATCATTAATTGGTCATTATGCTGTGTTATTAGTACCGTGATAGCATCTGTCCTGCAATGTAAAGGTTTATTTGTGTTAGAACACCATTACTGGTGCTTGTATTGTTATTTGTGTAAATCATTGTGTTATTTAGTGGTTATTTTGTTGCCACATTTAGGTTGCATGTGTGTGTGTGTGCATTTATATTGGGTTTTCTCTTTTGTTGAATTTGTCAAATTGTAGTATAGCATTCTCTGCCTGTTGCCTATTTGTATTATCATTATTGTTATTATTATGATTATTCTTTTGTAAAGTAAAGCTTTTATATGTCAACATGCATGTGTACGATCTTATCATATATCATGAGTGCATGTATGTTTTGCTGCCAATGCTTAATAGTTTTTGTGTTCATGGTGACATAAACATATGCCCTTATTGTGTTGTTGCTACTTCTGTAGCATTATATGGTGATTATTGTTGTTTGTGTTCTTATAGCATTCTTTAAGCTTCTTTTTGTGTGTGTGTGTTTTGTCTATTCTGTTGTTTCCTGGGGCTATTGTTGATTTTGTGTTATTACAGCAGCATATGGTGCTTATCTGTTTATAACTATACATATATAATGTCACTATACGCATGTACAATGAGATTAAAAGTGTATCCTTCTCTGGTGCAGACATGCATTAAAATAGCAATAAGAAGGGAATAACAGGTGCATTGTTCAGACCTTGTGCCAAAAAGTAATATGGCAGTGTGGCTTATTGCACATTCCGTTCACATATTATCGTTATTTGAATGATCATTCTCACCCTGGATCCCAAGTATACCCGCAGCAATGTCGTTTATTTGTCAAAGCTGTTAAATGTAAACATGCACAATGATGAGCTGATCACATACATGATGAGTGCAGGTGTGCGTGTATCCCTATAGGGAGGGCCTGGTGTCTGACCGCTGTGCAAAAGATGAAGGGGTTGGGGAGGGTGGGTGTGGAGGGGGGAGGGGGTGCCTGCGATGGGGGTGGGAAGCTTAAAAAAAAAAAGGAAAAAAGAGCACGCAGCGTCTGTGACTGTGCCGGTGGAGCATGCACGCCAAGCTTTAAGTTTAGATAAGACACATGCACACATGAGCCGGACTTGAGCCTGCAGGGGGAAAAACCACGCAGCAGCAGCAGCAGCAGCAGCAGCAGCTCGGACGAGAGGAAGTGCTCGGAGCGAGTGATCTGCCGCGGATCGTCCAAAGGGGCAGCGTTTCTTCCAGTTCCGGTTTTGTCTGTCTTGCGTGTGTGTGCGCGCGCCGTGTGCGGGTTGGGACCCCCAAACAAAAGGCTGCCATCACCCCCAACGGAAAGATCTTCCACCGCCGCCGCGCGTGTGTGTGTGTGTGTGTGCGTGTGTGTGTGTGTGCGTGCGTGCGTGCGAGGAAAAAGAGCCGAGCGTCAGACGCTCCGCTGGATGCAAAACCAAACATGAGCTCCTATTTTGTCAACCCTCTGTTCTCCAAGTACAAAGGCGGCGAGTCTCTGGAGCCAACTTACTACGACTGCCGGTTCCCACAGAGCGTCGCCCGCAGCCACACGCTGGTCTACGGACCCGGAGCGGCCGCCCCGGGTTTCCAGCACCCGTCTCACCATGTGCAGGACTTTTTCCACCACGGCACCGGCGGCATCTCCAACCCGGGATACCAGCAGAACCCATGCGCCCTGGCGTGCCACGGCGACGCGGGAAAATTTTACGGATACGAAACCCTGCCGAGGCAAACGCTTTACGGTAGCCAGCAAGAGGCGAGCCTGGCGCAGTATCCGGACTGTAAATCGTCGGGAGGCACGAACCCTGGAGAAGGACAAGGCCACTTAAATCAAAACTCCTCTCCCAGCCTTATGTTCCCGTGGATGAGACCCCACGGTCAGAATCTGCTTTATTATTATTATTATTTTTATTATTAATATCACCTCATACGTGTGTGTGTGTGTGTGTTCATGTGTCATAGAGGCATGTGTGTGTGTTACTGCAGTGCAGCACACATCATATTTGCTGCCAATGATCATGTATTTCATAACTTTGAAGAGATCTAAATGTATAGGAATGCGTAATGCTTTATGCGTAATACACTATAAAATAGTGCATTACGCACCAACTATAGTGACTATAGTGCATGTGTATTATACAGTACTTGTATGCATGTACCTCCACTATATGGGGCCTATGTAACTGTGCGTAATGTTGTCAACCATATCATCTTTAATCATTCATGTTTTTTTTTCCAATCCAAGCGCCAGGACGACGCAATGGAAGGCAAACCTACAGCCGTTACCAGACCCTGGAACTGGAGAAGGAGTTCCTCTTCAACCCTTACCTGACCCGCAAGAGGAGGATCGAGGTGTCGCACGCCCTGAGCCTCACCGAGCGCCAGGTGAAGATCTGGTTCCAGAACCGCAGGATGAAGTGGAAAAAGGAGAACAACAAGGACAAGTTTCCGGGTCAGAGGGGAGAGGCCGAGGCCGAGGAGGAGGGCAACGAGGACGGTGAAGGGGAAGAGGTGGAAGAGAAGGAAGCGGAAGAGAAAGAAGAGAGCAAGGAGTGATTTTATGGTCCTTTTTATGGTTATATGGTCTGAAAAAGAGAAGGGGAGAAGAGAGAAAAAAAGGTCTCATAAAACGAGCAGGAGTCACAAGAGCGTCTTTTTTTTATGGCCACCCTTTCGTTTTGTCAAGTGGGAACAGGAATCCCCAACAATATTCCCGTCATCTATATGCACATTTCTCCCGTTATGACACCCCCCAAACACACTTAAAAATGGAAGCATTTGATATTATATATTAGAGCTGCTGCCTTGGCAAAAAAACAAAACAAAAAGGGAAACAAAACGCATGTTAGATTGAGGGGGAAAATAGACTATAGCTATATTTGTTTTTGTTTGGACACATTTGTTTTAAATTGAACCCGCAGCTGTAAATATACAAATAATAATAATAATAATAATAACACGTCTGTAAAATCAATGGGAGATCTGAGTATAGTTTGTACAACCACCCACTTCTGTTATTATATTATGATTATTATTGTCCTTGTTACAGTTTTACTGTTTTTTTAAGCAGCCTCACACGTTTTATTTTGGAGGACGACCAGGTAATTACAATCGTTTGAAATTCTTTGATGCTACCTAAACCTAGGGATAATTGCAATAGATATTTCTGAATATAGGGATTTCGTACGGTTTTTATTTCAAAGTGTTACACCTATTCGCACACACACACACACACACACACACACATGCATAAACACACACACACACACACACACTCGTGTACGCACGCCAAAAAAAGTGTTACTATTAAGTTATGTATGTAGCATTTACCCAACCATGTACACTTGATGACATATATTTTTGCGTTTTGGGAAGACAATTAGTTCCAAGCCAAGCAATTAAGAGATTGTTACCATGAGGCACTACCTAAACTTCCGAGCCTTGCCTTTGCAGAAATCCACGCAGGCACACCATAGTGGGCAAACGGCTTTGAATGAACGACATTTCCCCAACAACTAAAACTGCCTAATAACGCACATTGACTGCGTGAACCTGCAACAATTACAGCGAGTTTCCTTTTTTATTTGAACGTGCTGGTGATATAGAGTAGATGTTTTTATTGTTGTTTTTTTTTTGCACTGAATATAACCTTTACGTACGTATTGTTATATATTGATGTCAACAGTTATGCTCGTTTCCTGGTGTTTCTCCTGTGAAATACGACGTTGTGTCCTGCCATTGTTGATGTAAAGTCACAAATAAAGAAGATGGCTCACTATCATGTCTCCTTCTTTTTTTTATTATCATTATTTTTATTGCAGCCTCCAATTGATTGCCTCTTGGCTTGGTGCACGCACTAAAATGCATGCATGAATAACGTCTTTGGCTCAAAGGTTTTCCTCAAAATAAAATAAAAAAATAATATTTTTATTTTTTTATGAAAAAAAACAAAACACTTCTTTTTTTATCAGATTACCTCCACATATATAAGGCAAACATATTCACAAAAAATAAAAATAAAAATAAACACAAGATATTAATTTCTACCCAATTCACAGCATGCAAAATCTCCAAAGCCAACCCTGCGGCGCAATGTGATGTATCCCTTTAATAACAATAATAACAACAATAAAACCCTCTTCAGGGAGGACATAAAACATTTTTTTAATGAATCTTAGCATGAGTTATGGTACTATTGGAGATCAACTCACATCCGCTGCATTATTAAAAGTGTTTTTGGAGTCACTTCATAAAAAACAAACAAAAAACAAACAAACAAACAAAAAAATCCTTAAGCAAGGTGTGGCGTGGAGCAGTACAAGTTCTGGAAGAATGTTCACATACTTCAAACCAGACATGCTGTAACTGTTGTGTAAATATTTGCAGCTGCATTGAAAGTCTGCTCTTATCAAATAGTAGTTTCATTATTTACTATATATATTTTTTTTCTAAACCTCCTTTCGTTTAACCTAATTTGATCTCATTTTGATATTAAAACGTATATGTGATGTTCAGGCCCATATTTTGAATGAAACTGTTGGCAATAACTCACTTTCACTTTCCAGCAGTGCGTTTTCATTGATTTTGAATCACTTAAATTATTTACATGTGTTTTAAGGGGGGGGATTTTGTTGAAATTGGATTATTTCGATAATTAAAAAACACTTGTAATAAAGCCTCAGGTAGCAGTTATGTTTGTTTAGTTGATTTTCTTGTTCTTTACACAATAATTCAGTCACCTGCGTGTTAACAGAACGAAATGCATGGACTTTGAAAATAGTATTAAAGTAAAAAAAAAAGTGCAAATGTCTTTACTGTTCAGATGCTTGCAATATTTTTCATTTGCGTGTTCATAACAACCCCTTCTGTCTTACATAGATACACATGTATTATTATTGTTATTATTATTATTTTTCCCCGGTTTTGCCTGAACATTCCGGACGTGTCCTTTGGTGACAAGATTTGCTCATTAGGCTATTGTGTGTTTTTTTTCCCCAGAGGGCAGACATCAGCACTAAAGTTTAGTGTACCTGTTGTAAACTTTATTGGCGGTGTAAAGACGAGGCTCGGAAGCTTTTTTTTGTGTGTCGTTGCGTCTTTTGTGTCTATGTGTGTGCTGGCTGGCTGGCCTCAGTGTGCACAAGACGGCCTGCAGGGATCTAACACACCAACGCTCCTCCATGTGGGTAAAAAAACTAATTCATTTTATCGTCAAATGGGAGAGGCTCATTTGTTGTTGTTGTTTTAAATATATTGTGTTATTTGTATGCTTGGAGGAATAATATTTGCCACTGGGTGAATTTTAATGCGTAGAGTTGCAGTCTTTGTTCTTTTGTGGTGATGCAATGAATTTCCTTTTTTACCCCCCAGTTTTTCATTTTTTTCTGCAGTGGTATTGATGGTGTCAGATTATCTCTTTGCTTGCTGGTGTGTCATTTCTGGAACACATTTTTTTATTTTTTATGTTGAAGTTTATTAGATACATGGCTGTAGTAATGCGTGCACCTGATTGGCTGTGTAGAGTCACGTGATCAAGCATCAGCATCAATCTCTGTTTTTTTTTTCTTTGTTTATTTCTCTCCACTTTTTCCACGCTCCTGCTTTCTTACACGACCGTGCAGCGTGTCCCCCAGGGGACCTGTCATATTCCCTTCATATGTTTGACAGACATACATCAGCATATATTATAATTTTTTGTTGTTGTTTTTTTTCCACACTTTCCATTTTCTATATTCGCTGCATTTGGAAAAAAAAGGAGGAGGATGGATAAGACGGGGGCAAACATTCCTGGTTGTTAAAGACAGAAATTTACAGCTGAGTAATAAAAGTTTACGACTCAAGGCTCGCCGTGATTGGCTGCGGCGAGCCACGTGGCTCACGCTCTATGAACATGAACTTTATGCTGTTGTCTATTCCCTGCTCCTTCCTTTGAAACGGCAGCAGAGCTGGCTGCAGCCCTGCAAAACCCTTGCTTTTTCACCTCGAAAAAGATGAACCGCAAAAAAAGAAAAAAAAGAAAATGTGCAGCCATTTTGCCGCTGATTCCTCTTCTCTCCACGGACTTCCTGGCTGTGGGATCTTCCTCATGGCTGCCTCTGCGGTTATCCCCTCGGAAGGTGCTGGTGAGGGGGGGCGGGGAGGAGGGGGGGGGGATAAAGACCCTCACAGCAGGCTGGATGCAGAGATGAAGAGATGTGCACCATGGTTGATGGCAACCGGACAGACGCACCGCTCAGGTAGGACCGCTTATTCCTCTCCTTTCTATATGCTGCTGGGCACGGCCACATATAGGCGGCCTCCCCGGGGGTGTTCCTGTACACCACCGTGCAGATGCGTGTGCGTGGGAGATGGTGTTCAAGCTGCGTGTGCACTGGCTGGTGCTCTATATGCTGACTGGACACTCCGAATGCAATATATTGTGTGATCATTGACGACCCAGTGTGACAAATAACATATATCATACAATCATATAGCTGAGTCCTGCTTTGCAGTTATATCTCCTGCAAACTTGTTAGTCACTTTTTTTTTTTTACAAGCATCTGCCAACAGGCTGCTGTGACACACACACACACACACACACACGCACACACACACACATTCACGCGCACGCACGTGCACATGCACGCACAGTCTTTCTCACTCACACTGACACTCTGTGGCACTTCCCCACAGTGCCCCCTAGCGACCTGCCGGGTTTTGCAATGTGGAAGTGGGCGGTGCTGCTGTTGGGGCGTAGTTGTTTATAGCCGCTTCACTGCGGACGTCAGCTGACCCACTTGTGTGTGTGTGTGTGTGTGTGTGTGTGTGTGTGTGTGTGTGTGTGTGTGTGTGTTTGTGTGTGTGTGTGGGACGCTGTCTGTTTTTCTCATGCCGATCCTCTCACATAAGGGTTATTTTGTAGCGTGCTATATAGGCGATTGAAGTACTTTGTGTAGTTTTTTTATTTATCTATTTATTTTTTTGTGACACACTCACTTCACACCTTGATGTTTGCAATATGTTGTATTTATTGTTCTTCGTGCAAGGTTGCATTATAGAATATTGGTGTTCATGGCGCCCAATGAGGGGTGTATAGATAGCGTGTCAAGGAGAAAATACATCAAAAATGTCATCAAACACATTCCAGGTTTTTTTGGTTGTTTTTTTTTCCTCTGAAGGAAGTAGACAAAAATTCCAGCTTGCATGTGCAGAAAGCAGCTGCAGAGTGCATGCTTGTGTGTGTGTGTGTGTGTGTGTGTGTGTGTGTGTGTGTGTGTGTGTGTGTGTGTGACTTGTCTTTTAATTTAAAATTAAGGCACTGAACACTTAAACACTTACCTTTTCATATGAAAACACAACTGTATTTTTGGAGTGTGTAAATACAACTTGTGTATTGTTTATTTAAACAGAGGCTCATCAGAGTAAATTCGATACTTTTAGTTTTACAGTTCTATTTCAACTGTAATCCCTTGGCATTTTTTTTTTAAATAATGTGCAATATGTTATGATTTAAATGTGTGTGCGCGTGGGTCCTATGCAACAATTAGCACGTTTTGTAATGGTGGAATCCTTGCATATTTTAATCCTGAAGTGTTTCGTGTAGTTTGTTGTCCCCTCGGCTGTTCTTGCTGCTGCAGTCCACTCATGTACCTGCAGAGAGAAGAAAAATGTAGTCCATTTTAAATTTAATACACAATAATTCCAGTGAGTTCGGAGTTGAAAGGAGAAAAGCCTAATGTTTTTTTTTGTGTGTGTGGTGTTGCATAAAGCTTCATTGAAGTCGTGCATCTGTCCCCATCACCACATTAGGAAATCCCAACAGGGCAAAAAAAACTTTTGCCCTCTAATGGTTATAATTTATGATGTGTGGATCAACATGCCGCTCGTTGGGCACCGGCTTCCTGAGTGCTTAATGAGCATAAAGTCCAACACTTCCGGACGTAATTGGGCCAGCCTGCAACGGTAAAGTTCCTATAGATGGCTTTACATTGTTAGAACGGGAATTAGTCCTTATTAGTAAGGGAGAAAAAAGGCAGGGAAATGCCATTGCTTGCCAGGTTTTAGCTCCCTGGCTGTGTTGTAATCATGACAGATAATGTCGAAATTGTGCAATTGCCATCTAACTAACAGCGTGTGAGTTTAAGTAATAGCTTGCTTGCATGCATGCACTAAACACTGTACATGGGCCTTTATAGCAGACGGTTCGTTCAACGCTAACAACCCTTAAAAAGTAATGAGATTATAATGTCACATGCTGTTAATATTACCTGATTATTATCCTTTTCGTGCGGGGGAAAAAAATATATATTTGCGCAAAAGTGGACCAAAAGGTGCCTTTCGGTGCCGCTCCTCCGTGTGATGCGCCTCATGGGCCGCAATAAAACACTAAAACGCGGGGGAAAGAATGAGCTTTCTAAATGTGCACAGTGACACAACCTCTGCTGCATTCCAGCCTCAGTCCACACATTGACAACTGCAGTTTTTATTTACAACCCACTTTACGGCCTTTTTAAGCGAGCGCTTTCCCCCTGAATATTGAAACTTTTCTCCCCACCCCCCAAAAACATATTGTACAGTAATATATATATATATATATATAATTGTTTACCTCTAAAATTAATATGGTTCATGACGTTTATGTTTCATTGTTGGAATTTGCACAGGCTGGATAATTACAAACTCCTTTATCAGCCTTTTGCTGAAAATTTGCGCATGTCACATATGGCCCACGGATAGGGCGAATAGGACGTTTTATGGCATCAGACACTTCCTCCTCGCCTTTGTTGTCTCTTTTATGGGCTATCCAGGCTCCCAAACAACACAGCAAACATTCACGTCCAGGCTTCCAGTCATCAGCCTACTCAACAAATCAATGGCTTGCTCGCATTAACTCCCACAACGTTGTTTTAATGCCAACGATGTTCTAATATTACCTGTCAAAAAAAAACCTTGCATTTAATCGTGTTTGTTTTGAGGAATTTAAAAAGTCACTTCCCTTCCATAGTATATTCACCCTGACAACAGCAGAAAAGTGGGTGGAAATTATAAAAATCCGATTTTGTCTTGTCCAAATGACTGTGCGCGCAAGTTTCACATCTTTGCAGTGCACCTCAAAAAGCAATTTCCAAACCCATTATTTGCTGCTCAGATAATCATCAGTTTGTCTCCTCTACCCCCCACTCCCACCCCTTTGGTGCATGTCACAAGAATGTACAAGTATGACGACTCAGTGTACTTTAATTGCTGCACTTGTATTGTATTTCAACTCCAAAGCCTGTGCGTAAAACGGCCCTTCTTCGCTTCTTTTTCCTTTACCCGCACTGATAATGTTCATAAAAGCAAATTATTATCGATATTATTATTTTGCTTTTGCATGCAGTTGCTGCAGAGAGAGTTGCTGGTGAGCTGGGAAACGTCACTTGTTTTATTGCCCTCACACAAGAGAGACCATAAACGCATTCTTACCACCTCCCCCTGCATCTTCACTGCAAAAGTGTTGGGAAATTGCTCACAACAATTCACATTAAGTGACCATTTTAATATGGGATGTGCTATATCATGCTTTGAGAAGACACACACGAACACACACACACAAACACACACACACACACACACACACGCTGACACAAACACACACACACTTATATATATATATGGTATATTTAGTCCTCACATGGGGACTTATTAGATAACACATTTGTGTATGATTTAAATGTAAATAGCTGCATCAGAAAGTGCCAAAAGTAGCTTTATACACAACCAAAATCAACAGTGTGTCACTTCCAGTGTTTATCGGTATTTTGCAGTAATGCTCCAGCTCTCGGCTAAAAGCTACAGTTTCTCCTCCACTCCCGCCTCCCCATTGGCGGAGCGGGGTCAGCTGACTTTGTCATATTGTCTCTGAGCGAGCCAAGCCTCGGCTATAACACTCGGCTTTGTGCGTCTTAACCGGAGATTGCAAATTAATAATATTGCATCCTCCAAGTGTATAGCGGAGAGGCAGAAAAAGTCGCGGTGGGTTACAGAGTGGGGGCTTAAAGGAGCAAGGGAGGGGGGGTAAAAAAAAAAAAAGACAGAAGAAGAGCTTTGCAGGAGAAAGGTGTGGTTGTCTGACACAAGCGGGAGGGAGATTTACTAGGAAGGGAGCGATAAAGAAGTGGGGAGAGTTGGAGAAGAAGGGTTACAAGGCAAGGTATGAATTCTTATTTCGCAAACCCGTCGCTCTCCTGCCATTTATCCGGTGGCCAAGAGGTTTTGCCCAACGTGCCCATCAACTCCAGCACCTATGACACAGTCAGACATTTCTCGTCCTACGGAGCGGCGGTGACGCACCAGAACCATCGGATATACGCGCCTTTCTACTCGCCTCAAGACAACGTGGTGTTCGGCTCGGGCCGGACTCAGTATGACTATGGATCAAACGTCTTCCTGCAGGACAAGGACGTGCTGCCCAGTTGCAGGCAAACTAACATGCACGGCGCGCAGAGCCACATCGGCCAAGACTACACGTTGGAGCAGAGCCGGGCGGCCCAGGAGCAGAAGAGCAACGTCCCGATCTACCCGTGGATGCAGCGCATGAACTCACACAGCGGTGAGTTTTACTAGCAGCAAATAAATTAAGGAAATGGGCCCGTTTTACGATATGTCTCACCAAGAGAGTAAGCTACTTTTTATGGCCCCATAAAACATGACTGTATCTCCTTGACTTGGAGATGGGCCCTTTTGCATGTTCAAACAAACAGATTTTGTTTATTTTTTTAAAAAGAAGCAAAGTTATTTTTGATACAGCAATTACTTAACTTTAAATAATTGGTGATTTTTTTTTCTTTTTTTTGTGGACCTCAGCAGGAGTGGGCTACGGGACGGACCGACGCAGGGGACGTCAGATCTACTCCCGCTATCAAACATTGGAGCTGGAGAAGGAGTTCCACTTCAACCGCTACCTGACCAGGCGCAGACGCATCGAGATTGCCAACGCGCTTTGCCTGACCGAGCGCCAGATCAAGATCTGGTTCCAGAACCGGCGCATGAAGTGGAAGAAGGAGAGCAACCTGACCTCCACGGTGCAGGCCGGCGCGGGGGGCGAATCCACGGCGGCGTGCACGACGACGACGCAGGACGAGGACCGCGGTGGCGCAGTGGAAGAATGCAAAGAGGAGGATGATGAGAAGAAGGAATAGCTGCAGATTAAAAAAAAATGCAACCCCAACATTACTACCTAAAAAAATGGAGCTGAAAGGGACGACACTGCATGACTGCCCCCTCCTCTCTGTGTCATGACAACAAAATCATTTCAGCCACATTATGAACCCTCTTATGGATCACTTTTGTTTTTTTGTTGTTAATGTTGTTTTTTTTACCTTGTAAGTGCCACACTTGTATTGTGCAAATAATAATTATAATAAAAAAACCCGAAGTATTAATTGCTGTATTTCCAATGCCAGTATTTATCCCACACGCATCAATGTGAAGAAATCTCTGCTCACCAAATTCAGTGTTATGTTAGCCTGTACATTCCACGGGAAAAAGACAAGAAGGATAAAGTCACAGTGTATAAAAAAAAACCTTGAATATGTGAACATACAAATTGCTGAATCTTGAGAATTGCACCACTATAGACACTACAGACTCATATATATATATATATATATATATATATATATATATATATATATATATATATATATATATATATATATATATATATATATATATATATATATATACACACACCTGTAAATATATGCCAATCAGACTAACATTATATTATGCAAGTCCTCTCTAATTTGCATTTATTTGCTTTGTTAGACAAAGCATAAACACAAAATAGGCTTAAAATCTCCTTTCATTTTGACACAAATATTCATTGTGAAATAGATTGGTACACGTCTTTGATTTTTTTCTTTCTTCTGAAAAGTTCCTGTTTTGTCATATTTGTGTATCATGGAATAAAATATTTGTAAAAACATTCACTTATGCATATGTGTATTTATTTTCCAAGGTGGACGGTCCTAATGGGGACTTTATTGTGATGATTGGGGGGTTTAATGTCACCTTTGCACAGGTATATTGCAGGTCAAATTCGGACAGGGAAATAATCAGAATGCGGTGTTTGTGCAACTAAAATACAATCCCACTGCTTCATTTAGAATGGTTTAATCTGATCATGCGTGAAATGTGAGTTATTATTGTTATTATGTTTTTTTCCAAAGGATTACAGTGGGACTTTTATGAGCGTGTGTCCGGCCCGAACCGTCTTGCTCCATTCCAAACACCAGATGACGCTCTTGTCCTATAGTCTTGCCTTTTTTTTCGTGGAAATATCACCCCCCACCCCAACACCAACACCCCCCAACCCCAACTACCCCCCACACCTTCCAAACCCCCCCCCCCCCCCCCCCCCCACCTCCAACAAGCACCCGCAGCAGCAGCTCGAAGTTTACTGGACACGTTTTTGCTATTCATCAATATCTCCATTGAGCATCCACGCCAATTTATGACTGGCCAACATGATCACGTGATCCCATACGAATAGACCATATTTGGGCAGCGCGCATTGGATCAAGAATTAAAAAAAAAGATAGCAAAGGCTTCTCCACCTATAAATCCTGGATTATTTTTTTTTTTTTTTTAAGGAGAGGCTGATTTTTTTTTCTCTCTCTTTCCAAAAAGCGGCTACCAGAAATGATCAACACAAATAAGGGAGTAAGAGCGACGTCTATCCACGCAGGCTGAAAGTGTAAATCTCTCCAAAATGAGCTCCTACGTTGACAGCTGCAATTTGAGACAAGCGGGCGAGACAAGTTCTGCCATGTTTGGCTACGGCGCGGCGGGGCGAGGACCCAGCCTGTGCCACGGAGGCGTCAGCGTGGGCGCCGTCTTTACGCGTCCCGTCCCCGCTGCCGGCTCGCTCCGACGGGATGACGTGCAAGCGAGCCTGAGAGGGAGCCCGATGGTGTCCGCGGGACCTCACATGGGTTCCGACCCGTGCGGCAGCACCGCGGGGCTGCTCGCGGACAGAGCCTCGGAGAGGGGCGTCAAACCCGGCATCAGCCGGAGTCAGGAAGGCGGCAGAAGTGCGGAAAACGCGCAAATGGTCAACGGCGGCCAGCAGCAGCAGCAACAACAACAACAGCACAGCGAGCATGGACCACAGATTTACCCCTGGATGACCAAACTGCACATGAGCCACGGTAAAGTTAGTCTCTTTCAGGCTGCTCCACTTTCCCTCTCGAGTTTTATAGGCCAAACGCAGGAAATAATAAAAACTCGCGGTCATAAATTTTATGACAAAGGCATCCATTGCTCGTAAACCTGCTCTATTACGGCGAAGAGGTGATCTGAAGGCTGATTTATTGAGCAGTAATTGGATCAGAAGATCAAACTGTGACAAAATTATCAAATAATATTAGAAATTCTCCTCCAAGTATTATCATCTTTATTGCTTCTTTTTTTTGTACACCCCCGTATAGTACGCGCGTTAATTCCAGTGTGTGTGTGTTTGTGTATAAGAGAGAATGCAGCTTTAGCCTTAAATTGAACTTTGGGGAAACACCAATGACCTGACCCTTGCATGAACTTTTCACCTCGAAAGAGATTTGAATAGGCGTGCAACCTTTTTCCACGCACTGGAGCCACGAGATAGCTGCAGGCTGCAGATGGACAGTGGGCCACTTTCACTGCAAAATGCTAACGTTGTATACAAACGTGCAGGCAGGGAGAAGGCAGGGATTCAGTATTAAAAATACAAGACAGCAGGCCTGTCTTTTTTTGTTTTTTTTGCAGCTCCTGCAAAGGCAAGGGTAAAATTGAAAATATACAAGAGAATCTTTGACATTTGTCACGTTTTAATATATCCTTATTTTCATTACTCCACTGTACTGCACTGCTATAGGCCAAGGCCAGCGAGAAAGTAAAGGCCAAGATAACTTTAATATTAAATCAAGCAAATACTTATTTTTTTAGTAAAGCCTATATTTACATGTCTAGAAATTATTTCCACAGCAAAAATGTGTATTCAATTTAAGTCAAGTGACCCTATATTTGACACACACACACGCACACACACTCTAATGAGGTCCAAGTAAGCAATTGACTATCACCAATAAGTTACGACTTTCTTTATATATAGGGATTCAATATGAAGCGTTCAATTAAGTCAACATTTCAGACCAGTGTATATTTAGTCTGAATGTGTTTTTTTTAAAGAAAAGAAAATAGTCATTATAAATGTTGTATTTATTTAAATATATTTTTTCAACACTTTCCTGTCTTTCACACATGCAGGCTGATAACTTAAACACACTGTAAAAAAGAGGATTTCGCAACATTATTTCACAGTAAAATTCTTCCATCATAATGTATTGCAACTTTACAACAAGTACTGCAAACATTACAGTAGGCTTATATTTACAGCATTTAATTTCAAAGTAAGTTTTTGAAAGTAAAAATAATACTGTGTGTTTTCACTTAAAAATTACAGGGTGTGCAAAACTTATACTGAAACGAATTATCACTAAAAGACACGTTTAGGGTGAAATCAGCTTTGCTTCTTCCTACTCCTTTTCACATATGTTAAATTGTGCAAATATAACCACGTGATGTTTTCCCCAATGTAACCTGTCAAACATGTCTGAAACAAATACATCAAAACCCTAGAGATGTGTGCATTCGGAGGATTTAAAAACGTGTAGTGTTTTTTTTTATCCGTTACCTATATCCGCGAGAATCCAAATAAAGAGACACAAGTCTCAATATGATGCAGTAAACCAATCAAAAACCCATTTAAAAACAATATAATATGAATTTGAACTTAATATACTATATATAAAAAATATATATATTTCTGTTTGGCCAGGCTTCAGGCAAAATATTAAGAAATAAATAATAAAAAACGGTTATTGCTCTGTTTAGTTTTTCAACGTATCTTAAATTAATCCACTAAACATAATAAACGTATTTGGCCTCATGTCTAAAGGGGTTACACTGGGCAGGGGGTCCTAAATGTATATAGTGCTTCTATTTGACATGGATTCTTCTTCACATGTATTTCCCTTTACTGACTGCTAACCCTTCATTGTATAACACCCCAGAATCGGAGGGCAAGCGTTCTCGGACCAGTTACACCCGCTACCAGACTCTGGAGCTGGAGAAGGAGTTCCACTTCAACCGTTACCTGAGCCGCCGTAGGCGCATCGAGATCGCGCACACCTTGTGCCTGAACGAGAGGCAGATCAAAATCTGGTTCCAGAACCGAAGAATGAAATGGAAGAAGGACAGTAAAATGAAAGTGAAGGAATAATAATAATAAAAAAAAAAATGCCTTGGGTGAGAAGCCAGCCTGACCTCCGGATGAACTGCGGGCAGCAGTGACATCATGACACCGCCCTGCGCAGCTCTTCATCACCAATTATGTGTCGCTCTTTGCAGTGGCGGGGACCTAATATATCGAATATCACTCACATTGATCAATTGGTTTACATTACTAAAGGAATTAGGCCGATGCGACGATGAGCCCATTTTGGAGGACAAGGTGGTTGAGGGTCCACAAAGGCAAAACCACATTAAAAAAGTGTTGTATTTGAAAGTGTGGTGCGTTCAAGTGAACCCGTATATTTCGTGACTGACTGAAGTATCTTTGTAGGCTAACTGTGTATATGTAACGTGTGATGATACTGTGACGCGCAGGGACATTAGACGCATCAATGTTGACTATTAACCAATAAACTTTGATCATACATCCATGATGGCTTTTGTTGTTGTTGTAAAAATGGAATAACCAGGTTGCAATACTGTTCGGAAGCCAAAGCCCCCTCCTCCTTTTTTTACAGTGTGACAAACGTGCTACGAAGTTTAAGGCCCCTATAAAACTTTATTGCCCCCGTTTCCAGACAGACTGCGTTTCCTGTTTTGCCCGGAGAAGGAAGCGAGGTCCTCGGCTGTGATAATACACCCCCCCCCCCCCCCCTTCCCAAACAACAACCTGGGATGCCAAAGTCTGCTTTCCTGCATCATCACCACAGCCCATATGGCCGCTTCATTTCATGCATATAAAGTAAAGCCATTATATATATATATAGTTTAAAGGACTTAAAACATGCAATAAAAGTGCATGCACTCACCCTTGTATGACTCCTTTAAAACTCCCAAAAACACGCAGCGTCCACGCACTTCCTATCTCCGCAGGGCCTGCAACAATGTATTGAATCCCTTCTCTCTTTTTTTTTCTCTCTCCCCCAAGTGTCTTTTTTTTGGGCTATTTTAAAGTTTACAAGGTTACATATGCCAATTGCCGCGAGCAGGCCGTGAATGGTGCTTAGGAAACACGTGGTGTCATTTAAGTGGCTTTTATGGCCTGCAAGAGCTGACAAACCTTCGATATATACACATCATATATAATGTTAACTGTCCTGCAAGCCCAGCTGCTGGCTTCGCCTTATCTGAGGCCAGATAGGCTTTGCTGGCAGTGGGGACAAGGTGCCGGTCCATACGGAACCTGGACGGGTCTCAAGTAAGTTGCCTACTCGGCCGAATTATTTATTTCCCTTCATGACCTAAATTGTTAGATTTGAGTGGATCGTTGACTTCATTCAATTCAATTCATCCAAATGAGGTCATAGGGGAAATGTTCTGGTTTTATTCGTCGATATTTATTTTTAAGTCCTTGTTTCATCCTGTTTTTCAGTGTTTATATGATTTGATAAATTAATTTATACAAACAAAATGTAAATGAAAAAGAAAGTTGTGGGTATAGAGGAAATACTGTATATTTTATGTTGGTAGCACTTTAGTATGGAGAACATATTCTAAGTAAGAAATACTTAATTTAGAGTTGTTTGGACACTATGATAACATATAAGGGTTAACGTTGGGTTTACTAATAAGCAATAATTCCGAGGCTATTAAGGGAAGATTCTTAGTTAATGGCTTGTATATAAGGCCATGCAGAATTAAGACATTAATAATATGTTACTAATTTGCATGTTAATAAGCTACTAATTAATGGTGAATATGTTCCACATCCACCACCTTTCTTTTCAATAAAAGAAAAATAAACACTTTGTAACACAGATGTTATTTTGAAGCAATGCTGTATTTATTCATAATGATACGCACCTTGGCCCTATTATAAGTGTGTGTGTGTGAGTGTGTGTGTGTGTGTGTATGTGTGTGTGTGTGTGTGTGTTTGCAAGAACTGTGAGTAACTTTGCATATAGTCACAGTCGTTCGTGAAAAGTCGAAAACTGCAGTGAAGGGTTGCTGTTTGCCAATGTTGTGCACGTGTGAGAAATGTCATTAATAATGCTGTTTGTATTTGGTTGTGGGTTTTAAAAGATGACGTCATTACGTCTCATGACTTGATCAAGAGTGTGTATTCTTATGCTCATGCACGGTGTGAACAGCCTCGGCAGAGCCTCAAGTTGCATCCACAAGACTATATATAGTTGTTTCCTCGTCTGGAGTCTGCAAGTTTTACTTTCGTCTTGCACCCCATGGCAAGACTCGTGTGTGTTTATGCTTTTTAAGCATTGCCCAATTGTTTGTGTACGCTGGTTTGTGGTGGTGCAGGCTGATGCGTAATACTCTTCCAATAGGGGGCACTGTGTGACACATTCCTCATGAGTGTGTGCGCGCGTGTGTGTGTGTGTGTGTCCTCGTGTCACGGCTGTATTTTGTCTAATAAATGCATGTGGTTCAAGAGGAAGCTATTATTTTGAGCACCTTAACAGTGCATTTGATCATTATTTTAGAAGCCCAACAAACTATAGTAGAACACCCATTAAGCTAAAACGCACAATGTTATGGTCGCTTTGCTGCACATTATATTGCATTCATCTGTTTTAGTAGCATTGACTTTAAAAGTGAAGCAACCCAAACATCCGCTTTCACTGCCAGGCTGCGTGCTTTTTTGTTCCATTCCCTGACCTGTGATGTTGTCATCATCATTATTCAAGCAGCAGAGGTCACTTCCGGGTGACTTTTCCTTTGTCTCAGCCCAAAATAAGACCCATCAAGTCCCAGCATATCATAACGCGACCCTAATGTATTTGCAATGTGAACACAAAGTCTTTTTAGTCTGCATGCCTGTGTTATAGAGGGAATTCATTTTTCTATTCATAGAATATTAGCCCAGGGAAGAACCAAAAATGCTTTAAGATTTATGTGGACTTTCTTTAAACCCCCCTACATTTTTCTCCTTGGATCATTTAGTTATTTTACAGCCTCTCCAGGACATCATCACCAAATTTGGTATTACATCATGAGTTAATATTTATAAATTAAAACAACAGTCAATGCAATATGTCAAAATGATATAAGCAATTTCCTGTCATTAAAAGTTCTCATTGATATTATTTAATGTGCACGTCACTTAAGGGTAAGTGGGTTTCCTGTTAATTTAGATTATTTAGAGTACATATATATATATATATATATATATATATATATATATATATATATATATATATATATATATATATATATATATATATATTTATATATATCCATTTTCTACGGCTTATTCCCTTTTGGGGTCACGGGGGGCGCTGGCGCCTATCTCAGCTTCCATCGGGCGGAATATATATATAATGCATCTGATATATATATATATATGTATATATATATATATATATATATATATATATATATATATATATATATATATATATATATATATATATATATATATATATATATATATATATATATATATCAGATGTATCAAGCAAGTGGTGTGTAGTATTTATTTGTATTATATTTAAAAGATTCACAACTTATTTTGATATATGTAAACATGTTTACATATATAATAATACGTTGTATACTTTTTTTCGTATACATATTCTGCTGTCTAATGCAATAAGGCCAGTATAGAAACACCTATGCATGCAAATAATGAAAAAGAAATTGGTTAAAATGTTTAAAACGTTTTATTGTTATATTTAGTTCATCATATTTCCTATCATATCATATTTGTATCTTGTATTTATACGGATATTTTATTGATCATTTACGTGTTAGCCACTAAAGACTAAATAAGTAAATAAGTGTAAAATGAAATGTATATATGCTTATATACCTTATATAAAGTAGGCTTTCAACATTTTTAATGAAATTGAATTTAAAATTAAATCAAAATGTTTTTCATAAAGTATGTTTTTATAAGGTTTTTTTAAAATTTCATTTCCCATGAAATGCATGCACTTGTAAATAAACCAATCACATGGTCATTATAAAGACTCTTAATAATGATGGTCACATAAAATGGTACTTCCACATGCTTGGATATATATATATATATATATATATATATATATATATATATATATATATATATATATATATATATATATATATATATATATATATACATATATATATATATATATAGAACGATAGTATCTAAATAATTTACATACATTTACAGTAATGGAAGAACTTTACCTTTATTGGTCAAAAATAGTGCTAACTATTTTAATTGCAATAAGAATAGGCATGTTTCAGCCCCATATGTTCATCTTAAAACATATGTTCCTTGCACCATGTTTGATGTCAATGTTTCTTTGTGTTTTCCAGAAGCAGTCTATACGGAAGAGCGAGTGTGTGCATGTGTGGGGTCCTGCGTGGATGTGTCGCCTGTCCACCTGTCTCCATGGAGGAGATCTGACACTTCTTGCAGCTTCTCATGTGCTTGAAGACCAACAGCTGCCTTCCTGGCCCTTCACTCCCCATGGAAACGGTTAGACGCTTGTGTTGTGTATTTAAAGCAAAAAAAAACAAAAAAACCCCATTGTGTTTGTATTTTACTGCATTTCCAGCATATGTTGAGCACACTTCTTAGTTAATAGTCATTTCAAGTTGGACTGGTAGAGACTTAATGAACCACAACGAAGTGCAAAACAAGCAATGGTTTCTTAGGGGGCCCCCATGGTTGCTGCTTTGGTGCATATTCATATTCCACCAATCTGCACTTCATTAAAAGTTTTATTATTATTATTATTATTATTATTTGAACCGGACAATGTGGCTTCGTGTTATTACACCATAGGGCTAGGAGCCTTGATTAAAACACTATTATAGCCATTTAATCAGGAAGTGGAATACTGCATGTATCTGCTGCTACTGACACGCCAATTTGCACACAACCACCACATTTAGTGCATTGCACTTGCAACGCTTTTAATTATCAGAGGGCCTGCTTAATTAGTCCGACAATAAATAAATGAAACATTCAAATAATCCGCCCGAGGCCCTCATCCTTTTCACTTGTACATTATAACTAGTTATTGAACTAGGTGCAAGATATGAAAGCCATTTGTGTCCAGGAAAAAGAAAAAAAAAAAACCCGCCATCCCCTCCATCAATAATGCTTGGCAGTGAACTATTGGAACGCGCGGGGTGAAGCGCAGGTCAGCCTGTCTAACTAATATTAAAATGCATCTGCGCCGAGCAACAATCTCGTCCCCTTTTCCTCAAATATAGAAAACATTTGCATACAAGCAACCTGACTGTTTTCCCTCCCGAATCTTCACATTGAGACGTTCCTCTGCGTTTCCAATGTAATCAATGCCATCGATTGCGCAATCCGCTGCTTTACGTTTGCGCTCTTTAATAACGGGGCCACATGTCCGACATGACATTTTTCATCACGGGCTTTTCTCATTAGCTTCCAGAGTGGCAGCGAGAAAGGTTAGCGGACGGTCAGTATGGTAATAGCGAGCAGAAAGAAATGGTGGGGGACAATAGAAACTTATTTTTCATCAGCGCTGTCATGCGGTCCCTTTGTATGCAGGCCTGTGTGTTTGGGACTGAATATTCATATACCTCTAAGGGGAGATGCTTTATTCCTTGTGCAAATGTACTACACCATGCAGCATGTTAGTATTTAGTTGCATGTTTTTTTTTCCTTCCACCCTTTGCACAAAGGCATGAGAGATCCGCATTAGTTGTCTATATGTACCCTGTAGAACCGAATTTGTGTGGAGAACAATCACAAATCCGTCTCTACGGGAATACATGGGCAGCTGCAATACGCCGCCTCAGCCTCGACGTGCAAGTGTATGCATGCTTTATGTCGTGGGATGTAAACACATGCAGGAGTGGACCGTGTGCGTGCATTCACGCTGACCCGGCCAAGTGTATGCATAGTTGAGCTGGAGGCAGCCACAAGGAGTGTTGAGCTACCGTGCGCGACCCCGTGAAACACGCTGGGAACCATGCGGTCGTTTAAAAGTGACTGATTTACTGCTTTTATTGCGCTATAAAAGGCTTTCGAACATCTTTGCGAGCGCTAATAGATATGTCATGCATGCGCCTTCACTACAAGCATGGAGCCACACACTGCAAACTATTATTATTATTATTATTGTTTTGTATTTATCATTATTATCATCACTATTATCATTAATAGTAACACTATTAGTTCATCATTATTATTGTTATTATTATTATTATTATTATTATTATTATTATCATTATTTAATGCAGCTCAACACATTAAAAAAAAGTGTGCTGGAGACCATGGAGTCATAGTTTCTCTCCTCAGCTGACTCCCAGATAAGAAAGTGGACATGCAGCACATGACACGTTTCTATCAGATAAAAGCAGAGCTAATGTGCTCCCTGCTCCAGATAGCATCAGCATTTTGGAACATGAAGGATTTCCAAATTGCAACTTGCACCAAAATGGATGTTTGCCAGTACTGACTTGGTTAAGCAATTTTTAAAAAGTTAATTTTCATTGTTTTTACATGGAACATATCACTTGAGAAAAAAAATGCATGTACCTTATTGAAACTCGTACAAAACTGTATGTGAAAAAAAATAGAATGGTATTTTATTAAATAAATAAATAAATACAACAAAAAACAGTACAAGTAAAAAAGAAAAAAAACTATACTTGTGGGAGCTTACCGAATATATTTTTCCAACTTTAGACTACTTATTGTCTAAAAAGTGCATGCTCATTTACTAAATGAAAACCCCTCAAAAAGTAAGTTTTTTTCCAAGTGCAATGTCTTTTTGTACATCTGTTCATTTGAAATAGTATGTGAAACACTCTTTTGTATTGCGGTCACATGCTTTTATTTTGGCCATACATGGTCAAGACATGTTCAAGGGTGCATGCAAACATGGACTTTCTGAAGCATAATTATTTGGCATGCATGATGCTGATCTTGCCACATGTGCTTTGTTTATCAAATGCTCAGTTTTGATCAAACGACAAGTTATAGGATATTGACCTCTCAGAGTGAGATTTGAATACTTTTGGGTCTTTTTAGTGCGATAATCAGAATCAGAATCACAATCAGAATATTTTTTTATTGCGGTTGTTTGAGAATGGGTTCACAAACTAGGATTTTTTCTTGGTGTAATCGTGCAACATAAAACACATGAAACACAGAATAGGTAATAAAATGAGCTGTAACTGAGCTAACATAATAACACAATCGTTTTGAGCTTTTGATGTTGTTGTGACAACTTAATAGTTTTGATTGATTGATTGAAACGTGTATTAGTAGATAGCACATTACAGTAAATATTCCATACAATTGACCACTAAATGGTAACACCCGAATAAGTTTTTCAACTTGTTTAAGTCGGGGTCCGCGTTAATCAATTCATAGTATAATATAGTGCAGTTGTTTCCAAATGGGGGTATGCGTACCACTGGGGTTACTTGAAGGTATGCCAAAGGGTACGTGAGATTTTTTTAAAATATTCTAAAAATAGCAAGAAATAAAAAATCCTTGATAAATATATTTATTGAATAATACTTCAACAAAATATGAATGTAAGTTCATAAACCGTGAAAAGAAATAATTCAGTGTTGACAGCTAGATTTTTTGTGGACATGTTCCATAAATATTGATGTTCAAGATTTCTTTTTTGTGAAGAAATGTTTAGAATTAAGCTGATAAATCCAGATGGATTTCTATTACAATCCCCAAAGAGGGCTCTTTAAGTTGATGATTACTTCTATGTGTAGAAATCTTTATTTTTAATTGAATAACTGTTTTATTTTTCAACAAGTTTTTAGTTATTTTTATATCTTTTTTTCCAAATAGTTCAAGAAAGACCACTACAAATGAGCAATATTTTGCACTGTTATAAAATTTATTAAATCAGAGACTGATGACATAGTGCATATTTTACTTCTTTATCTCTTTTTCCATCCATCCATTTACTACCACTTATTCCCTTTGGGGTAGGGGGGTGGGGGGGGGGCGCTTGTGCCTATATCAGCTACAATCGGGCGGAAGGCGGCGTACACCCCGGACAAGTCGCCACCTCATCACAGTTATCTCTTTTTTTCAACCAAAAATGCTTTGCTCTGATTAGGGGGGTACTTGAATTAAAATAATGTTCACAGGGGGTACATCACTGAAAAAAGGTTGAGAACCACTTGTATAGTGCATCAGAGTGGCATATGTAATACAAGGCTTGGAATGGATAGTTTTAATCCTTGTTTGTGTATTTCTGCAAGTGATGTACTTTTAGTTTAAAACAAGCACATCTATAGCACCATTCAATGAGGCTGTTGCCTATGCAGAAGGGGTCCCTGTCCCCAAACATTATGAATGATCAGACCTGTTTTCCGCCAACAAAATCCCGCCACACCAATTAGAGGCACAACAAACCTTGTTTGGAGTAGTAACACCGTGTTGGTGTGGTAAAAACACGGCCAAGTCTGACAGTGTTTGTGTGGCTAAAGGCTAAATCTTCCCAACTCCATCTTTCTACTTTGACTTCTCCAATATTAATTGAACAAATTGCAAAAGATTCAGCAACACAGATCTCCAAAATACTGTGTAATTATGCCGTTAAAGCAGACGACTTTTAGCTGTGTGTGTGCGTAGCGCTCATACTTCCTAAAAACGCGTGACATCCTGCGTACACGTCATCATTACATGACGTTTCCAAGACGAAACTCCCGGGAAATTTAAAATTGTAATTTAGTCAACTAAAAAAGCTGTATTGGCATGTGTTGCAATGTTAATATTTCATCATTGATATATAAACTATCAGACTGCGTGGTGGGTAGTAGTGGGTTTCAGTAGGCCTTTAATTACCTTATGTAGGCTACCAATGGGAACAGTTAGCTATTGTGGTTCTTATACTTGGCCCTGCGATGAGGTTGCGACTTGTCCAGGGTGTATGACGCCAGGGGCGGCATCGCGTAGTGGGTAGAGCGGCCATGCCAGAAACCTGAGGGTTGCAGGTTCGCTTCCCACCTATTGACATCTAAATCGCTGCCGTTGTGTCCTTGGGCAGGACACTTCACCTTTGCCCCCGGTGCCACCCATACCGGTGAATGAATAATGAATGAATGATTGGTGGTGGTCGGAGGGGCTGTAGGCGCAAACTGGCAGCCACGCTTCCGTCAGTCTACCTCAGGGCAGCTGTGGCTACTGACGTAGCTTACCATCACCAGGTGTGAATGAACGATGGGTTCCCACTTCTCTGTGAGCGCTTTGAGTATCTAACAATAGAAAAGTGCGATATAAATCTGATCCATTATTATTATTATTATTATTATTCTGCCCGAATGCAGCTGAGATAGGCTCCAGCCCCCCCCCCCCCCAAAAAAAGGGACAAGCGGTAGAAAAATGGATGGATGGATGGATGGATGGTTCTTATACTTGGCGTATCAGCGTTCCATTTGAATAACTGGAACGCTGTTTTATATAATTTTTCCCCTACTTGGTCAGCAACTAGCTCCTAGTTTTGTGGCCAAGATCAATTGCTTTGGTGAGAGGAAGAGAAAGAGAGGAGGAGGGGGAAGGGGGGGAAGAGAGAGAGAGCGCGCCTGCATGGACTCCACAATGGCGACTGGAGGTATGCTAAACACCTCTGGTTTCCTCATCCGGGAACTTGGCGGAGCGCAGCGATTGGTCGGCCCGGTCACGTGGTAAAAGTAACTTTACAGGGCTGCTCGCAAGTAGGAGGGCTTTATGGAGCAGGAAAAACGACAAAGCTAGAAAAATTATTTTCCACTCCAGAAATTAATGATCATGAGCTCGTATTTGATGGAGTCCAACTACATTGATCCGAAATTTCCTCCATGCGAGGAATACTCGCAAAACAACTACATCCCCGAGCACAGCCCCGAATATTACGGCCGCGCCAGCAGGGAGCCGGGCTACCAGCAGCATCACCACCAGGACTTGTACCCGCCGCCGCGGGCCGGCGGCTACCAGGAGCGCCAGTACAACTGTGCAAGCATCCCCGAGCCCGACACGCCGCGCGGACATGCGGGGATAGCCCACACCGCGCACCTGCTGCAGGCGGCCAAGGGGCAGCCCGCTTCGTGCGACACCCCACAGTTGTCCATGTCCCCTGCCACCCCGCCGGCCGCAGCCTCCGCCTGCAACCAGGCCACCCCGGAGCATCCCAACAGCGCCGCAGCCGCCGCCGCCGCCGCCTCCAAGCAGCCGGTCGTGTACCCCTGGATGAAGAAGATCCACGTCAGCACTGGTAGGAGAACCCGCGTGTTTATGTCCGCCCTCTCCCCCCTCCACCAGACCCCATCTCGCTGCCAGCCCCCTGCTTCCAAAAGCAAGGGAAGCCTTTTGAAATGGCACAATTGAGGCGGATTTACGACTCGGCATTGGTAATTACACCCGCCATAAATTTTATAGCCGAGGTATACTCAGGGCAGCCGTATCGCCATGTGGCTTCTGCTGTTATGTATTGCACCATGCAGGGGAGAGAGAGAGAGAGCAAGGGGGTTATAAATAAGGCCAAAAAAAAAAAAAAATACAGCTTCCTAATATTGCATTAATAATTGAGCTCATATTTAACTCCTAAAGTTGCCTTTAAATAAATCCCCCACATAAATCTTCCAAGTCCTTTTCTCCCCTTATTTCTATCCACTTTCTTCTCCTTCTTCTTCTTCTCCCCCCCTCCACCCCCCACCCCCCATCCTCCCACTCCCCCCCCCATAGTGAACTCGGGTTACAATGGGACGGAGCCCAAGCGGTCTCGGACAGCATACACCCGCCAGCAAGTGCTGGAACTGGAGAAGGAGTTCCACTATAACCGCTATTTGACTCGGAGGAGGCGCATCGAGATCGCCCACACCCTGGTGCTGTCCGAGCGCCAGATCAAAATCTGGTTTCAGAACCGCAGGATGAAATGGAAAAAGGACCACAGGCTGCCCAACACCAAAGTGCGGTCCTCGGCCAACTCCTCCTCGTCCTCCTCCTCCTCCTCCTCGTCCGGCTCCATCTCCAGCTCTGCAGCCGGCACCGGGGCTTCTTCCTCGGTCACAAACACAGGGGCCTCCGATGAACTGGGCGAGGATATTACCAGGTTATAAAATCCACACATGCAGAACAAAAACAAAAGACAAAAAAACTGAACTGCTTATTTATAGAATTATTATATATTTTTGTTTTTTTTCGTAGCCATCTTGTGCAGTTTCCTCCAAATCCAACGTTGTACAAAATGCATGATATATGGCATGGGTTATTGAGAATACCGATGACTTGTTTTGTATTTTTTAATTTTTTTTTTAACGTGAAACAGGGTTTAATTTATTTAAAACTCCCTTTTGATTGTTTTTTTTATTTTTTTATTATGCTTTGAATGAAGGGAAAACATATAGACAGTCATTTTATCCAAATATTATTTGGGGACATTTTTCAGCACAGGTGTAATGCACAATATATTTATTTCAAACGACACTGGAAGGAAATCAACATAATAATTATTTTTGGTATTAGGAGATTAAAAAAAACATTGATCTTGAACTTGTATGTTTCGGATAATGTGACCTTGTGTATTTCAAAAACAGGATATTTTGGTTAATTTAACATTTAGTTTTAGTGTTGGTGTTGTGCTTAGGCCGTATTTTTTATTTTTTTTAAAGAAAGATTATTGTGAATTGCAATAAACGGAGTTTATTAGTGTACTTGTGCTAATCATCTTGGTCAATAAAACAGTAAGTGTCTTCTAGTTTTATATTGGTCCATGGCTTCTTTGTATAGGCAGAGTATAAGGTCGTGTTTGCGGCTCTGTGGAAGAGTGTGTGGATATTTGAATATTTCAAAAACAAAATCACTGTGTTTTTAAATGGTCTTTACGAATTCTGCGGCTTATTGCTGCTGGTGCGTGTACGTGGACGCGCGTGGATTGAACACAAAGCTGCATGCGGATCATTTTAAAAGACAATGTGTTTGGAAAGTAGTGTTTTTTTTTTTTTTTTTTTGGTTTTGTATGCTTTTTCTATAGCGCCACGTTTCCACATGTACAAAATAAAGTGAATAAAGTCATGATTTGCCAATATGTTTAAATTTTGTAGCATAGCGTGGTCTTAAATTACAATTTTCCAATGCATTTGTTCTGCTTTTAACAAATTGCCTATATATATATATATATATATATATATATATATATATATATATATATATATATATTTAATATATATATATATATATATATATATATATATATATATATATATATATATATATATATATATTTAATATATATATATATATATATATATATATAGTCTTTCCCCTTGCAGGGTGGGGGGTGCACAAAAGAAAGAGATATTCTGCATCATCAATCTCTGCACTGCATTGTGCAAAACATCATGTTGTTGCTATGCGTCAAACACCGAAAATCCTATGGAATATGAGTGGAATGTGCTCGGATGTAGGCTCCAAATGTTAACGGTGCATATGGGAGGTTGTTTCTGCAGAATAGTGATGAGACGCGCGGCTGAAAAATGACCTGGAGGAGCCTTTATGTTGGCGGACACATTGGAGAAATGGATGTGCAGGCCACAGTCAGCATGCAGCATCTCTTCGCTCCCTTTCTCTCGCCCATGTGTCGCCTCCGTGTCGCCGGGCTTGAAAAGGTGCTTGATTGAAGTTTGGGCGGCGGTGGTGGGGCGACGTGGGAGAAGGCCGAGTTCACACCGAGGACACATTTTCTGTCCCATTAGGCTCATTTCAGTCTGGATGGTCGACCCCCTCCAATCCTGCATGTGACCCACTGGGGCTGTGGTCCCCTTGGCCTCGGCGGTCTTTCTTTCGTGGGCTCTGTACACCCGTGGTGAGGCCTGCAGACGGGTCACGACTGGTTTTGGTGCTCCTTTTGTGCAGCCCAACGCTGCCCGCAAGTGCAATCCTTTACCCGCAGGACGTCGCATATATTTACTTAATTTTATTCAAAAAATTTATCATTAACAAATTGTATAACAACATATTTTTCTAAATACATTGCAGTCATGTTATCACTGGTCACAGATCAGCACTTAATCAATGCAGAGGTGCCCAGTTTCAGAGTAAAACTTCAGATAAACTTGTAATGCAAACTTATGTGTGATGCAAATACATACATATATATTTGAACTTAATTGAAAGCTTGATTAAGAAACTAAATAACAAGTATGGGTGTTTTAAAGTTTGTAATGATTTTCTATTTCATTTAAGTGGTAAATCATGAATGTTAACACAAAACAAATATATTGCAGTAAAAGTTCAATAAAAGGGTTGCTTTGAATATATTAAGAATGTAACCCCCTTAGAAAAAGGAAAAAGTATTAATTTGGATACCTTAATCGGTGGAAGAGGGGTTAGTGCGTCTGCCTCACAGTACGAAGTTCCTGCAGTCCTGGGTTCAAATCCAGGCTCGGGATATTTCTGTGTGGAGTTTGCATGTTCTTCCCGTGAATGCGTGGGTTCCCTCCGGGTACTCCGGCTTCCTCCCACTTCCAAAGACATGCACCTGGGGATAGGTTGATTGGCAACACTAAATTGGCCCTAGTGTGTGAATGTGAGTGTGAATGTTGTCTGTCTATCTGTGTTGGCCCTGTGATGAGGTGGCGACTTGTCCAGGGTGTACCCTGCCTTCCGCCCGATTGTAGCTGAGATAGGCGCCAGCGCCCCCCGCGACCCCGAAAGGGAATAAGCGGTAGAAAATGGATGGATGGATGGATAATCCGGTGGTTCTCAAATGGGGGTACGCGTACCCCTGGGGGTACTTGAAAGTATGCAAAGGGATTTTTTTAAAACGATTCCAAAAGTAGCAACAATTCAAAAATCCTTCATAAATATATTTATTGAATGATACTTCAACAAAATATGAATGTAAGTTCATAAACTGTGAAAAGAAATGCAACAATGCAATATTCAGTGTAGACAGCTAGATTTTTTGTGGACATGTTCCATAAATATTAATGTTAAAGATTTATTTTTTGTGAAGAAATGTTTAGAATTAAGTTCAGATGGATTTTTATTACAATCCCCAAAGAGGGCACTTTAAGTTGATGATTACTTCTATTTGTAGAAATCTTTATTTATAATTGAATCACTTGTTTATTTTTCAACAAGTGTTAGTTCTTTTTATATCTTTTTTTCCAAATAGTTCAAGAAAGACCACTACAAATGAGCGATGCATTGTTATACAATTTAATAAATCAAAAACTGATGACATAGTGCTGTATTTTACTTCTTTATCTCCTTTTTTCAACCAAAAATGCTTTGCTCTGATTAGGGGGTACTTGAATTCAAAAAATGTTCACAGGGGGTACATCACTGAAAAACGGTTAAGAACCACTGCCTTAATCCACGGTTTGGGAACCTTTTTGGCTGAGAGAGCCATACAAGCCAAATATTTTACAAAGTATTTCCGTGAGAGCCATATAATATTTTTTTTAACACTGAATACAACGAAATGCGAGCATTTTTAGGTAAGACCAACATTTTTAGAGTATAATAAGTCTCTTATTCTTTTTAATAACATTGTTATTATGAAGTTATACCAACAATAAATAAAATATTTCTTACCATTAATGCGACTTCTTGAACAGGTGCGGTAGAAAATGGATGGATGGATTAAATGCATGAGAATGTTTTATATTTTGAACGTTATTTTTAACACTGTGATTACCAGCAAACTTATTCATTAATTACCGTGTTAAACAATGTCAGCTAAGATTTATCTGAGAGCCGGATGCAGTCTTCAAAAGAGCCAGATCTGGCTCGAGAGCCATAGGTTCCCTACCCCTGCCTTAAACCAACACTTTACGCAACATAGACGTCATGATGTCATCAATATTCAGCTTCAAGCATTTACATGCACAGCACCCAGCAATTTGGAACAAGGATGAGGGGATAGAAAAAAAGGTAATACATGTATTGGTGGCAGCATTGGAAAAAGTTGTGGACCAATTTCACTTTTGCCTCCCAACGCACATAACTGTGGTGTGTTCAAGGACCCTTGATTTAAATTAGCGCTGTCACTATAGTTTTCAAAGACAGGGGGAGAATATCATATATTATTTTGATTTGTATTACCCACTGATGATTGTATGAGTATCAGCTAATCCAGGGTTGTCCACAATATGGCCCGGGGGTCAGTTCCAACATTTAGGAAAGAAGAGCCGAAACGAGTCATGAAATGAGAGAGGGACGACATTTTGATACTAATAACTATAATTATAATCCACTTTTTCATCCAAAACAAAGGTTTGTTCTATATGTAATGTCTGTTTTTTTTTTATTTTTTTTTTTAGCATTTTTCTTTGCAAAGAATAAACATCAGAATGGCCCCCACATCTTTTGACTTTTTAGTATTTGGTCCATGGTGGGGAAAGTTAGGACACCCCCAAATGATCTCTACTACTTTTCACTCCGATGTAAAAAGGTAAACTTTACATATATTTGTAATCATATTTAAGTGAATAATGACAGGTTATATGATGATTTAAAATCATATTTTGACCACTATATACTAAACCTGTTGGCAGTTTATTGTTAAAAATAAATAAATAAAACCAAAAAACCCTAAACATATATATATATATATATATATATATGTGTGTGTATTTATGTATATATGTACACATACATATATATATGTACATGTATTTATATATGTATATATACATACATGTGTACATGTATGTGTATATATATACACTTACATGTACACATACATATATATGTATGTGTATATATATATACATTTGTTATACATAAATACACATACATGTACACATACATATATATGTATGTGTATATATATATACATTTGTTATACATAAATACACATACATGTACACATATGTTTGTATATATATATATATACATTTGTTATATATAAATACAACAAATGTATATATATACACATACATATGTATGTGTACATGTATGTGTATATATATACATACATGTACACATATATATGTATATATACATATATTAAAACAAGTACACATACATATGTGTATGTATATATATATACATATATATATACAAACCCCATTTCCATGACTTGGGAAATTGTGTTAGATGTAAATATAAACGGAATACAATGATTTGCAAATCTTTTTTAACCCATATTCAGTTGAATATGCTATCAAGACAACATAGTCGATGTTCAAACTGATAAACATTTTTTTTTGCAAATAATCATTAACTTTAGAATTTGATGCCAGAAACACGTGACAATGAAGTTGGGAAAGGTTGCAATAAATAATGATAAAGTTAAGGAATCCTCAACAAACACTTATTTGGAACCTCCCACAGGTGTGCAGGCTAATTGGGAACAAGTTTACCAAACAGCTTACCAAAAAATGCTCAGTCTTTCACAAGAAAGGATGGGGCGAGGTACACCGCTTTGTCCACAACTGCGTGAGCAAATAGTCAAACAGTTTAAGAACAACGTTTCTCAAAGTGCAATTGCAAGAAATTTTGAGATTTCAACATCTACGGTTCATATTATCATCAAAAGGTTCAGATAATCTGGAGAAATCACTCCACGTAAGCGGCATGGCCGCAAACCAACATTGAAGGACCCTCAGATCATGAATTGATTAACGTGGACCCCGACTTAAACAAGCTGAAAAACTTTTTCGAGTGTTACCATTTAGTGGTCAATTGTACGGAATATGTACTGAACTGTGCAATCTACCAATACAAATTTCAATCATTCAAACGACACTATCAAAAACCGACATCAATCTCTAAAGTATTTTGCCACATGGGTTCAGGAACACTTCAGAAAACCACTGTCACTAAATACAGTTTGTCGCTACATCTGTAAGTGCAAGTTAACGTTCTACTATGCAAAGCGAAAGCCAGTTTTCAACAACATCCAGGAATGCCGCCGGCTTCTCTGGGCCCAAGATTATCTAAAATGGACTGATGCAAAGTGGAAAAGTGTTCTGTAGTCTTACGAGTCCACATTTTGAATTGTTTTTGGAAATATTCGGCATCTTGTCATCCGGACAATGAATTGATTAACGTGGACCCCGACTTAAACAAGTTGAAAAACTTATCCGGGTGTTACCATTAGTGGTCAATTGTACGGAATACAGGTATGTAATGTAACACTGTGCAATCTACTAATAAAAGTTTCAATCAATCAATCAATCAATCGATCAATCAATCAATCAAGGGGAAGCAAACCATCCAGACTTTTATCGACGCAAAGTTCAAAAGCCAGCATCTGTGATGGTATGGGAGTGTATTAGTACCCAAGGCATGGGTAACTTACACATCTGTGAAGGCACCATTAATGCTGAAAGGTACATATAGGTTTTAGAACAACATATGCTGCCATCCAAGCGCCGTCTTTTTCATGGACGCCCCTGCTTATTTCCGCAATATAATGCCAAGCCACATTCAGCATGTGTTACAACAGCGTGGTTTCGTAAAAAAAGAGTGCTGGTACTTTCCTGGCCCGCCTGGAATCCAGACCTGTCTCCCATCGAAAATGTGTGGCCCATTATGAAGCGTAAAATACGACAGCGGAGACCCCGGACAGTTGAACGACTGAGGCTCTACATAAAACAAGAAAGAATTCCACTTTCAAAGCTTCAAGAATTAGTCTCCTCAGTTCCAAAGCGTTTATTGAGTGTTTTTAAAAGAAAAGATGATGTAACACAGTGGTAATTTCCAATTACTGTGGCATGTGTTGCAGCCATGAAATTCAAAGTTAATTATTATTTGCAAAAAAAAAAAAAAATTTATGAGTTTGACATCAAATAGCTTGTGTTTGTAGTGCATTGAATTGAATATGGGCTGAAAAGGATTTGCAAATAATTGTATTCCGTTTATATTTACATCTAACACAATTTACCAACTCATATGGAAACGGGGTTTGTATGTATATATATATATATATATATATATATATATATATATATATATATATATATATATATATATATATATATATATATATATATATATATATCCGCACACATGTATATGTTTACATGTATATATACAAATAGTGATGAGGTGGCGACTTGTTCAGGGTCTACCCCGAATGCAGCGGAGATAGGATCCAGCGACCCCCTGTGACCGCAAAAGGGACAAGTGGTAAAAAATGTATGTATGTATGTATGTATGTATGTATGTACAGTATGTATATGTGTTAGGGGTGTGGGAAAAAATAGATTCGAACTAGAAATCGCGATTCTTACGTTGTGCGATTCGGAATCGATTCTCATTAAAAAAAAAATGTTTTTAAATTTTTTTTTTATTTTTTTTAATCAATCCAAAAAACCAATACACAGCAATACCATAACAATGCAATCCAATTCCAAAACCAAACCTGACCCAGCAACACTCAGAACTGCAATAAACAGAGCAATTGAGAGGAGACACAAACACGACAAAGAACAAACTAAAAGTAGTGAAACAAAAATGAATATTATCAACAACAGTATCAATATTAGTTATAATTTCAACATAGCAGTGATTAAAAATCCCTCATTGACATTATCATTAGACATTTCTAAAAATTAAAAATAAAAACAATAGTGTCACAGTGGCTTACACTTGCATCGCATCTCATAAGCTTGACAACACACTATGTCCAATGTTTTTACAAAGACAAAATAAGTCATATTTTTGGTTCGTTTAATAGTAAAGACAAATTTACATTATTGCAATCAGTTGATAAAACATTGTCCTTTACAATTGTAAAAGCTTTTTACAAAAATCTACTATACTCTGCTTGCATGTCAGCAGACTGGGGTAGATCCTGCTGAAATCCTATGTATTGAATGAATGAGAATACTTTTAAATCGGGAAAAAATCGTTTTTGAATCGAAAATCGTGTTGAATTGAAAAAACAAGTCGATTTTGAATCTAATCGTGGGACACCCAAAGATTCGCAGCCCTAACATGCATATACTGTATGTATACATATACATACATACATACATATACATATATATCCACTTTCTACCGCTTATTCCCTTTGGGGTCACGGGGGGCGCTGGTGCCTATCTCAGCTACAATAGGCCGGAAGGCGCCGTACACCCTGGACAAGTCGCTACCTCATCACAGATATATATATATATATATATATATATATATATATATATATATATATATATATATATATATATATATATATATATATATATATATATATATATATGGGGTTATTTATATGTTGTAGATATGTTTATCACATATTTTTAAAAGTGAATGTGTTTTAAGGTTTGAACTAAGCATGCAATAAATACTTTTTTTTAGTACGTGTAAAAATGTCAAGTGTGTGTGTGGCACTGCGGCGTTGGGTTTTAGGCTGTGTGGGGGGGCAAGTCAGGAGTCCTTTAAATTGAGGCCCAGAATGTTGTGGTACGCCCCTGGTAATGAATAACGACCTCTCTTCCAATATGATGGCAAAGCAGTCTCCAGCTGTGTGGTCACATGAAAGAAAACATCACACATTTATACACTTCTTTAAAAATAATGATGGAACATCAACTTTTTTTAAGTGACCAACAAAAATAAAAGACTAATTATTTCCAGCAGACCTTTTTTTTGAGGGATTTGTTATGTTCTACTGCATGATTTATTATGTTTTTCAATATTAATTAAACACAGGCTTGTTTGGACTAATATCCATGGCAATATTTGTAGCGTTAAATGTGTTTCGTCTTACCTGTGAGAAGAGCACCTTAAATATAATTTTTAGTATTAATAATCTCCCTGTCGTGGTTTTGAGTGCACATGAAGCATCTTCGCAGGTGAGAGTCAGCATCTAACATGTGTCGTATTCTCAACTTCACTCTCTTAAATTCCTCACCCACCTCCAGAGGCTTTTCCCTTTGCCTTTTACCTCCCTGCTGAATCACTGGGAATGTCTCCCGTTGCAGCATGGCAGACTGGCTCTGATTGATGTCCCCCTGCAGGGCTCTATCTGGAAAGATGCTGAACATATTTACTCGAATGGTTATCGAAATGTTTGAATAGCAGCGAGTGTAGCGGGAGGGAGAGAAAACTGGCGCGGTGGAATATAGTTCAATAGTTGACGTTTTTATTTGCACACAAAACAAACCTTGTCCTCTCAGGTGAGTGCATTGTGCAGCCACTTTGCTCGGTGATGAAAGGTGCATCATTGTTGTGCGCTGGCAGCTGCATAAAGGCTGCGAGTTGAAACCAGGGTCACACTGAGGACTTCTCCCTGCATTGACCAGTGGGTGTGTCATAAAGGCGTAAATCTTCCCCGTCGCGGCCGTCCAACGGCCAGCAGATGCGTCGCTTTGACTCATTTGCAATAAAAGCGCCTTTTTAAACCACCATCAGACAATTGATTTGGGCCAAACGCAAAGCGACTCTCGGATGTCCCGCAGTACTTGAACGCGGCGTCGTGCTGGAAATGATGACCTAAATAAACGCCAATGACGTATCGCTGTGGCGCGTGCCGGAGAAATATTTCATCAGCCTATTGGCTGCGTGTATGAGGATGGCCGACGTGGTGGTCATTTCCCAGCATTCAATGGGTGGCAAGGGGGTCACTTCAGACAGTAAAGATGATCAAGTCTGTCGGGCCACAATATTAGGTGCATCCGCACATGCGCAATAGGATCCAGTGCACGAGCTGTAGCAACAATGATGACGTAATAACTATATTACTACAAACAAATATTTGTTGTTTAATGACAATTTACCATGAATTTATTAACGTGGACCCTGACTTAAACAACTTCATCCATCCATTTTATACCGCTTGTTCCTTTTGGGGTTGCGGTGGTCGCTGGAGCCTGAAAAACTTATTCGGGTGTCACCATTTAGTGGTCAATTGCACAGAATATGTACTGTATTGTGCAATCTACTAATACAAGTTTCAATCACTCCATCAAAAAAATATGTGGGCCATGCAACATTCCATTGGTCAAACTTTCTCCCCCAAAAAATCTCTAAATCTGACACACTGCACTACTTAATGATGCATAAACCCATTTCTGGTCCCTTTATTTGATCTTTCACAGGCCTCCTGAGCCAAAGATGGCTTCTTTGAGTAATATGACTGTCAATAACAGGAGTGAGTTTTCAGCGTAAAATGATCAAATACATCAAATATGGCATTTTTGCAAATATCATTAGCCTGTTGACAAAACTTTTGACTCGGGGGCCGCATTGGGTTCAGAAAATTTGGCCGGGGGCCAGGCAGTGTGTGTGTGTGTGTATATATATTAGACTTAGACTTCCTTTTATTGTCATTCAAATTTGAACTTTACAGTACAAATAATAACAACATTGTGTTGCATTAGCTCATGGTAGTGCAGGACAAAAGATCAATAAGGTTCAGATACAAATAAATAGATTACTGTACAGATAAATATATTGCACTTTTGCATATGCATCCACGTTTATGGATGTAGGTTATATTGTCTTTATATTCCAGCAAGTTAATCCATTTTTTGGGCGAATTGAGGAGATTATTATGATATGTTCAAGAGTCTTACGGCCTGAGGGAAGAAGCTGTTACAGAACCTGGAGGTTCTGCTACGGAGGCTGCGGAACCTCTTTCTAGAGTCCGGCAGTGAAAACAGTCCTTGGTGGTGGTGGTAGGAGCCTATACAGATTTTCTGAGCCCTCTTCAGGCAGCGGCTTTTTGCGATCTACTGGATAGGTGGAAGAGGAGTCCTGATGATCTTTTCCGCCGACCTCACCACTCTGCAGAGACTTCTAGTCTGAGGCTCTGCAGGCTCCAGTCTAGACAGATATGCTGTTGGTCAGTCGGCTCTTTAAAGTGCCTCTGTAGAATGTGGTGAGAATGGGGGGAGGGAGCTTAGCTCTTTGGATCCGACGCAAAAAGTGCATGTGCTGCTGAGCTCTTTTTACAAGTACTCCGGTGTGTATCAAGAGTGCGCACTTGCCGATCATGTCTCGTTATCGATGGAAAAATACATTTTTAGACAATATGATTTGCCTGAGCAGCAAGGAGACCCGAGAGTAACAAGTGGTAATAAAAAATAGATTAGAAAAATATCTTGAGACTTCCTGTGGGGCGGATTTTGGACGCTGGCGTAGTTTGGGGACCCTGCTATAAGCACATTGCAGCAATTGAACAACAACCAAAAACATATTTAAACAAATAAACATCCCCTGCAACGATATAGTTGAAATATAATCAAATATAAATGAAAATAAATGAATACATTTCTGGCCAAAGACATGCACCTGGTGATAGGTTGATTGGCAACACTAAATTGTCCCTAGTGTGTGAATGTGAGTGTGAATGTTGTCTGTCTATCTGTGTTGGCCCTGCGATCAGGTGGCGACTCGTCCAGGGTGTAGCCCGCCTTCCGCCCGGATGCAGCTCTGATAGGCTCCAGCAGCCCCCGCGACCCCAAAAGGGACAAAAGGTAGAAATTGGATGGATGGATGAATGGATAGATGGATGGACACTTCTGGCCTGCAAAGGATCCAATATGACTTGTGGAATAGTCCACAAGATCATGGGTTCGGGTAACAGGACTGAATGACAACCTGGGATGCAACAAAAGTTTTAATTTTAACTAAATTGTGGGGATAGGTTGAATGGCAACACTAAATTGGCCAAAGTGCGTGAATGTGAGTGTGAATGTTGTCTGTCTATCTGTGTTGGCCCTTCAATGAGGGGGTGACTTGTTTAGGGTGTACCTCGCCTTCTGCCCGATTGTAGCTGAGATAGGCACCAGTGCCCCCCGCGACCCCAAAGGGAATAAGCGGTAGAAAAATGGATGGATGGATGGATGTTTAAAATAGAAAGTAGAAAATAAACTTCTAATGCAGTTAGGATTAGGAGTAACAAATACATATATAGCATATTTAAAGGTTTTCTATGATTATACAGTATTATATGTTAAAAGGTGAATTATATTTTTTATATTTTATATATAGCGCTTTTTCTCTAGTGACTCAAAGCGCTTTACATAGTGAAACCCAATATCTAAGTTGCATTCAAACCAGTGTGGGTGGCACTGGGGGCAGGTGGGTAAAGTGTCTTGCCCAAGGACCAGAGGTGGGTAGTAACGCGCTACATTTACTCCGTTACATTTACTTGAGTAACTTTTGCGATAAATTGTACTTCTACGAGTAGTTTTTATGCAACATACTTCTACTTTTACTCCGTTCCATTAATCTACATTCATTTTAATCGATCTATTAATGTTTGTTTTGGTTAATGACAGAGCTTCAAAGTAGAATCTACGCATGCCTGCGTTTCACCAATCAAATGCAGTCACTTGTGACGTTGGACCAATCAAACAGAGCCAGGCGGTCACATGACCCGACTTAAACAAGTTGAAAAACTTATTGGGGTGTTACCATTTAGTGGTCAATTGTACGGAATATGTACTGTACTGTACAATCTACTAATACAAGTTTCAATCAATCAATCAAAAGCGTAAAGGAAAAAAGACACTTTTTATTTCAACCGTACTTCCCGTCAAAAGCCTAAAGACTGATCGCACAGTTCCTGTCTTCACAATAAAAGCGCCGCTCCATCGCGCCTGCGCTAACAAAATAAGAGTCTCCGAAAGCCAGAGCAAACAAGCTAGCAGACTAGGGAGTTTGCCGCCAATGTATTTCTTGTAAAGTGTATGAAAACGAATATGGAAGCTGGACAGATAAGATGCCAAAAACCAACGACTTTCATGTGGTATTAGACAGAAAAGAGGAACTTTTTTTGTCCTCCATTTGAAAACGTGGACGTCTGATTCCAATCAATCAAGTCATCAGAATCAGGTAATACACAAACTTATATTCTTGTCTTCATGAAAGATAGGAATCTATATGTTAAACATGCACGTATATTCATTAAAACACCTTCAACATGTCAACAAAAACGGCAAAATAAATACATTTAAAATGTATACTGTATATATAAATGCATGTATATATATATATATTTAATATATATATACATATATATATATGTATATATACATATATATGTGTGTGTATAAATTATTTGTGTGTGTATGTATGATATGTGTGTGTATAAATGATATGTGTGTGTATGTATATGTATATATGAGGTAGATCACCTTGACTTGGTAATTTACTAAGTAATTGATAAACAAGTTGAAAAACTTATTGGGGTGTTACCATTTAGTGGTCAATTGTACGGAATATGTACTGTACTGTACAATCTACTAATACATGTTTTAATCAATCAATCAATCAATCAATCAATCAATCAAATCAATGAATGCCTACTGAGGCTATGGTGCTGTTAAGTTATTGTGGCTCGATGTGCCATTTTTTAAATTTTATTTTAATGTACTATTATTTAATATATATTATTGTTTTAGTTGCTTAAGTGAAGTGAAGTGAATTATATTTATATAGCGCTTTTTCTCTAGTGACTCAAAGCGCTTTACATAGTGAAACCCAATATCTAAGTTACATTCAAAACAGTGTGGGTGACACTGGGAGCAGGTGGGTAAAGTGTCTTGCCCAAGGACACAACGGCAGTAACTAGGATGGCGGAAGCGGGAATCGAACTCGCAACCCTCAAGTTGCTGGCACGGCCACTCTACCAACCGAGCTAAACCACCCGATATTCCTGGCTCTGAATTTGCTCATTGCTATTTTTATGTTTTTGTGCATTATTTGTTGCTGTAATCAGCAGTTAGTCAGTACTTGAGTAGTTTTTTCACAACATACTTTTTACTTTTACTCAAGTAAATATTTGGGTGACTACTCCTTACTTTTACTTGAGTAATAAATCTCTAAAGTAACTGTACTCTTACTTGAGTACAATTTCTGGCTACTCTACCCACCTCTGCCAAGGACACAACGGCAGTGACTAGGATGGCGGAAGCGGGAATCGAACCTGCAACCCTCAAGTTGCTGTCACAGCCACTCTACCAACCGAGCTAAACCGGTATATGTATATGTTAAGTTTGTCGAAATGTAATTAAAAATGTAAATTAAAACTTTTAAATATGCAATCAAATCAATGTGCAGGACACTTTGCTTACTAAAATAAGTATTTTGCAATTTGGTTTCTTTATGATGCAAATAATACTGATTCCGTGCATGGCCCCTAAAGGCTAATATTATTTGATATAACTTCTATTAGATTGTGGATAACATACGCTATAATTTGTTGTAGCGTATATGTTTTATAATGTTTGAAGAAATAAGGATTTTAAAATTGAGTTATACTTGTATGAAGCTGTGTTGAGTAATTAATAGCTGTATCTAACAGGTGAGTGAATATTTCTTCACATGCAGTGAAAAAATCATACCTTTTATAATAAAGACTTGACTTGACTTGACTTTATTAATTCATGCTTGCAGTGGAGCCAAGGCACCACTGAAAAAACACTCGAATTTTACAATAAATATCTAACAAACAATTACAATAAAAAAAATGAAAATAACAGACAGTACCCTATACAAACAAAAAAACATTTTCAGGGCAGAAGCAGCATGTAAACTGTTATCATTCTGGTATATGACTGTATTACTTATTTAATTAGATAGTGTCATTATGCATCTTAATTGCAGCGTGCAAGGTAGAGTTTTTAAGTCTCTTAGTTTTTGGTCTGGGCTCGGGTTCAGCCAGCTTATGTTGGTTCCTCAATGTCCTGGCAGTGCGGCTGCCTCGTGTTGGAGGTAGCAGGTCATGCAAAGGCTGTTGGTCATCATGCATATCCCTGACCAGCTTCACTGCAGCCTCCCCTCTCCTGGTCTGGAGTGATGGTAGGGGTTGTGAGTTGTTTCCAGCTCTCCTCATAATGATTTTACAGGCACGTTTCTGGACTCGCTCTAGCTCTGCCTGTTGTTTTTTGGAGCAGCCCACTAAGAGCACTAAGCTACATTCCAGACACGACCTGATGAGAGTGGTGTAGATGGTAACAAGGTCGTCTGCAGGTATTCCATGTCTCGCCATGACGGTGAGGTAGTGCAGCCGTTTGGAGGCAGTTTTTATTGCATTCTCGATGTGCAAATCTCCAGTGAGGTTTTGGTGGAGGTGGTAAGCCAGGTACTTTGTTGTTTCCACGACAGGGACCTCCTGTCCCCCCCCAAAATAATATAGGAATGAAATAATATGCACTGTATGGTTTTCCATGTCCATCCAAAACGTTTAAACACAATGTTTATCTTCTTGAACAGGTTATGAAGCACTTCAGCATACTGACAAAAAAAGACCCAGCTTCCTAAATAAAGATCACAAAAAAACAAGTCATTCTTACAGCATTAAATGACAGTTACACAATCTATTATAGATCTGTAATATATATTTTAAGTTAATAAAAATAACAATCAGTTTGGATCCACATCAGGGGTGTCCAAAGTGTGGCACGGAGGCCATTTTTGGCCCTTACCTATTTTTTTTATTGGTCTTCGACATGGTCTGAAAATACATATATATATTTTAATTATTATTGATGTTTATTAGACATAACACAAACAGCTATTCCCTTGGTCACATATAACACAAAGCTATGCTAACAATTTCCATCCATCCATCCATTTTCTACCGCTTATTCCCTTTTGGGGTCATATTTAGCACATACATTTAAGCATTTGAGCATACAAAATATTCAAGTGGACCGCGCATTCTGGTCACTTTTCAGTTTGCCGTCCAGCATGAAATAAGTGTGGACACCCTTAGTCTACAGCACACTTGTTTAAGAATATCCATCCATCCGCTTACTACCGCTTGTCCCTTACGGGGTCACGGGGGCGCTGGAGCCTACCTCAGCTGCACACACACACGCACACGCACACACACACACACACACACACATATATATATATATATATATATAATATACACACACACACATACATGTATATACATATATATATATATATATATATATATACTGAACATATATATATATATATATATATATATATATATATATATATATATATATATATATATACTGAACATATATATACATATATACACATATATACTGTACATATATATATATATATATATATATATATATATATATATATATATATATATATATACATATATATATATATACTGTATATATTACACACACATCATTACTATTTTACTAAAGTATTTTGGTTAGCCTCCAAGTGAGAGGGTAACCATATTAGACACTTTACCCAGGGGATTTTGAGTCCGAAGGAAATACATTATTTGTTTTTAAATAGATTTCTATCCTCCTAGAAGTGTATATACTGCACTACACAATTCCATTATTTTTGGTTAAATGGTCAAAATATGGTGCAGTGTAGTTTTATAAACCAAGATAAAAAAAACATATATTTGTGAATACTTTGTTGACATTGTATGCAGCTATTGTATAGCATATGTTTCAATATACATATATATAGCCGAGTATTTACCCTCCACCTATAATTGAATGTTCCAAGCGTATGTTAAAAAAAACCCCTACAAAATAATCACATATTTTTGCCTGCTTTCGGTCCAAATTGGCTTTTCCACATATGGTCCCCTGATTTATGTTGCAGCTTGACATTATTTAGCAGGCTGTGCATGCTTGGGCACTGCAGCCCCAAATTAAAAGCCTGTACTTTTGTATGCATGCTTGTGTGCAAATGTCAAAAACTCGTTTGTGTGACTTGACCGAAATTTTGTGTTTTTAAGGAGGGTGGTTCACTTATGAAGTGTGGTGGTGCACAAACTTGCAGTCCTTTCATTTTGGGCCGGCATTGTTTACAGCAATATAAGGCACCGGGCCCATAAATCTTCCCTCTGTGCCAAGACAGGGCCATTTGTGTGCAGCGTTTGAAACCGGCAGCATCCTAACGCCTCCTCCCTCGGTCTCATCTTATCTGTCCAGCCTGGCTCTACTCTTGCACATGCGCACACACGCCAACTCGTCGGGGCGCAACTTCTAGATATTTGGAATCGAATTAACATAAATAATGCTGCATTCATATTTGAGATGCCAAAAATCTTCCAAGTTCCAAGTGACCATTTCGCCATTAATTATTTGCCCTGTAGAAAAAAAGGCTTTATTGAAACTTTCTGGTAGTTTCTAGCAAGGAGAGAGGGTATAAGGAGGTATAAAGGGGGTGACACCCAGAGCGATCGGCGCGCTTTTGTGTGTGCATGAAGGAGAAAAATGATTTATTGTCACCAAGGCAGTTCAAACAGAGTTCACGGAGAATCGTGGTGCAGGCACAGGAGCTAAATTATGGTCTTGCTGAGCTTGTATATCACACAATGCAGAGAGTGTGTGTTCAAGGGTGCAGGCGAGCTGCAGGAAACACTGCACCAATTAAATGACTTTCAAAACATACTAAATTCATACTTGGGCCCTTACCCAAAATATAATAATTTTATATTTCGCAGAGAGGCAATCACATATTTAAAAAAAATATGGTGTTGAGACAAGCGGTAGAAAAATGGATGGATGCATGGTGTTGAGGGAATCATTTTCCAATGCTATTTAACTCAACGCCGTTGTTGATTATATATGTGCATATTAGCCTATATATTTCCGAAATACAATTAGTTCGAATATCATGAAATTGAGTATTTAAAAAAAAATAAATTATACAAATATTTATATGTTTGTTGCCTTGGCCACAAAAGGAAGAGGAAGAAGGCTGCTCTTCTCTGCAACACTGACTGCATCATCCATCACGGGTGGGAGACGTAAAAAGATGGTTCTCTCCATACCTTTGTTGGAGTGAAAGGAAAAAAAAAAGAAAAAAAGAAAAAGATAACATTGAATTGAAAAATAACTATATATTCTGCATGTATTTTTTTGGCATGGATTTGTTTAATTTAAATGGATGATGTAATTTTGCAGAACACAAATCAATTCGTTTTGAAGTAATAATGCGAAAATGTAATTAAACAAACGGTGTAAGTGCCATACTGTACATACATTAAATAATCCAAATTGAAACATTAAAAGCATATTTTCCTCCTTTGTCTTTGTGCCCTCACTGTCAAGCCTTCTTTGTTTGCCCACTCTCAGAGAACATACTTAAACCAAGTCTAGACAATTAGAGATATGTGAATTAGTAAATAAATAAATAAATAAATATAAATTAGAACATAAAATGTATTTTTATTAATTTAAAATGATTTTAGAAATTGATTACAATTTTACAAGCAAGTCAACTAATTGAATTCGACACATTTATGCCTATTGATAATGTACTGGATTCGACTATATTATATAAAGGTTGAGCTATTATGACGTTTATAAATAAATAAATAAATGAATAAGTAAACAGCCGCTAAACAAATTAGCAAATCTGCTGTTCAGGAAATAGACAGAGCCCGGATAGCAAACCTGCTGTCCGGGAAAAAGACATAGCCCGCCGATGAAGACGCATGGTGTAACAACACGACGTTGTCCAGCTGTACGCCCCTTTCCCCCCCAAAAAAGGGTTAATTTACAGGAATGAACACAATAAAAACACGATCGCTATAACCCCACGCGTGTACGTGTGTGTGTGTGTGTGTCTCCTCTCTGCCATTTTGTTCAGCGTCTCTACTCTTCATTTCTTCCTCCTTCGAGCTTTCATTAAATTGACATATTTGTCCATGTTTCGTCCAAACAGGCAAGTAAAAAGACTGCAGCTGCTGCTCTTAAGACGATGAGTGAAAAAATACAAGAGACAATTCAAGTTGCCTGACGATGACGCCAGACACCCTGGACTCTGCCATTGGACAGCTCACCACCACGTGACCAAAGCAGCCTCTGGGTAAATATTGTTTCACATGCTTATACCGACTGCTGGTTGTGCACTGCTTTCTATTTTTCCAACTAAAAATGTGATAGAAATACTGTTTTTAATATAAGAAAAAAATAATGTTTTTGTAGGTTTTATTTATTAAATGTGAAATGGACCCCCAACAGAGAGCACCACTTTGCATCACTTTAGCCAGTGCCCTCAGTTGAGCTTCATGAGTCAAACATGACCTCGCTTGCTATTGTCACTTGCAGGTTGGACCAGAAATACGCGTTTGGAGTTGCTGGATCTTCTGCAGGCTCACTACCGTGCGGATTTGGACCTCAGGATCAGAAAGGGCAACGTACTTCCTGCCACTCAGGAGCAATAATCCAATGGACGATTATGGACTGGCATTTTGGAGCAATGTGGTACGTATATTTGATCATCTTGTTATCCATCCATTTTCTACCGCCTACTCCTTTTGGGGTTGCGGGGGACGCTGGTGCTTATCTCAGCTACAATCGGGCGGAAGGCGGCGTACACCCTGGACAAGTCGGCACTCATCGCAGGGCCTACACAGATAGACAGACAGCATTCACACACTAAGGCCAATTTATTGTTGCCAAGCAACCTATCTCATCTTGTTATCATAATACTTTATTTTCAATTACATTAAACCTTCTAAAATTCAACAAGTTCAATAAATAGTTGAGCATCTAGCTTGATTCAAGACTTATATCTAGACACAATATATTTAATGCGTATTGAAGTTATAACAATTAATTTCAACATTGAATGAATGAAATAAGTTTATTTTGGTCATATAATCAATCAAATCAAATCATTTGAACTCATAAATAATGGATTGGTATGTTCATAGTAGCACGCTTTGTGTATTATTCTAATGACCTTTTTTTGAAGTTTTATTATTGGGTCTATGTTTGTTTTGTAAACATTTCCCCAAATTTTAACACAATACGTTAAATATGGAAAAATAAAAGAATAATACAACATATGCAGGCATGTCTTATTCAGCATGTGTCTTACTTTATAAAGAATAGCAATAGATTTGGATATTTTTCCTTTTATATATTCAATATGCGGTTTCCAACACAGTTTATGATCAATTATTATTCCCAAGAATTTAGTTTCATATACTCTATCAATTTCCACTTGATTTAATTTTAATTTTGCTTCACAATTTGTCCTTGGACCATTAAACAACATAAATTTAGTTTTCTTATCATTAAATGATAACTTATTAATATCAAACCATTTTTTTAGCTGAATGAACTCAACCTCCATTATCCTCAACACTTCCTTCAAGTCTTCTCCTGAACAATATACATTTGTATCATCTGCAAACATAATAAATTTCAATTAATTAGATCCTGAACAAATATCATTTAGGTAGAGTATAAATAATTTAGGTCCCAATACCGAGCCTTGTGGAACCCCACAAGTTACTCTTCTTGGCTGTGATTTAGTCTCATTAATTTCCACATATTGAGATCTGTTACTTAAATAACTACTTAACCACTGTTGCGAAACACCTCTTATGCCATATTTTTCCAATTTCTGCAGAAGTAAGGAATGATCGATTGTGTCAAAAGCTTTACATAAGTCAATAAATACTCCAACGGTGTGTTGCTTTTTTTCTATTGCTGTAGTCATGTGTTCTACAAAGTCCATCACTGCTAGAGATGTAGATCGATTACTCCTGAAACCATACTGATGGTCATTCAATAGCTCATGTTTGTCAATAAACTTATCAAGTCTATTTACAAATAATTTCTCAAGAATTTGTGCAAATTGAGGTAGTAAGGACACAGGTCTGTAATTTGAGACCACATGTTTATCACCATTTTTATAAATTGGAATAACTTTTGCGATTTTCATTTTGTCAGGAAAAATTCCAGTTGATAAAGATTTATTGCATATATAAGTAAATGGCCTCAGGACACAATCCATCAGTTCCTTAACAAGTGACATATCCACATTGTTACCATCGACAGATTTTTTATTTTTAAACTTTCTGACCACTTCTGACACATCACTTTCACAAACTCCACCAAGAAACATTGAATTGTTTATGTGAGATACAAGCTTTAACTTTTTCTCATGCTTCATTTTTAAATTAATATTTTTTGCCAAATTTGGGCCAACATTCACAAAAAAATTATTGAATTCCTCAGCTATTTCTTCTATATTTTCAATAATTGAGTTGTCATCTTTTACCAGATATACTGTAAAATCCTTATTGCTAGATTTTTTAATCATAGTATTAAGCACATGCCAGGTTTCAATGATATTATTTTTATGTTTATGCAGCAATTGTTCATAATAGTTTTTTTGTTGCAGCCTCATGATACATGTCAATCTGTTCTTATACTTTTTATATTTGTCCTCATTTTCCTTTGTTCGATTCTTAATAAATTCCTTATAAAGTCTATTTTTTTTTTTTACAGGCTTTTACTAAACCCCTTGTTATCCATGGTTTTTCCCTCATTTTAGTATTTTGCTTATATTCTCTCAATGGACAATGATGGTCATAAAGTGTCAGAAATATATCCAGGAATGTATTGTATGCTTCATTAGTATCCTCCACAAAAACATTTTGCCAGACTTGATTTAAAAGATCAGCCTTGAATGCATTAACTGCTTCTGGTGATTTTATTCTAACAAAATTAATTATTTGTCTTTTTGTTTGTAAATTTGGCTCGTTGTTTATTTGGATCACTGTAAAAACAGGCAAGTGATCACTTACATCAGTCACTAAGAGTCCACTTTTCCTCTTCCTATCAAATACATTTATACAAATATTATCACTTAGTGTTAGGCTGTCCTTTGTTATTCTGCTAGGTTTTACAATTAGTGGAAAGAAACTCAAGCTAAACATAAGATTAAAAAAATCAGTGGTTTTCATGTGATCATTATATTTCATCAAATCAATGTTAAAGTCACCACAAATCAAGATCATCTTATCATTATGTTTTTCATATAACTCGAACATTTTCTTATTAAATTGATCAATGCATGTTCCAGGAGTTCTATAAATACAACTAATTAATATGTTTTTGGATCTTTCAACACTGATTTCAATAGTTACACATTCCATCAGATTGTCAATAGCAGTTGTCATGTTAGCAATCAGCCTACATTTGAGAGAGGACATCACAAACAATACAACACTTCCTCCCCTTTTGTTCATCCTGTTTTGCCAAAACATTTCATATCCCTCTAATCCATCCAGTAATTCCTTACTATCATTCAACCAAGTCTCTGAAATTGCTATTATGGTAAACTTTTGCTGTATTTGTTTAAGATACTCTTTAATTTTGGAAAAGTTACTGTAAAGACTTCTGCTGTTAAAATTAATGACTGAAAAGCCTTCCATTTCAACATTTGAATTCAACTGTTCTTCAGTATAATACTCACAGTCCACATTAGCGTCCTGATAGAAGTGAATATCTGGGTCAATTTTATTTTCTAACTCATAGCATTTATGATCATGAAAGTTGAAAGACTTGAATTTTGTGCAGCTCATTTGTTCTTCTGTCATGTTGATTGTCCACATGGTTTTATGCGTGGTGTTGGGTATATGCCTCTATAATCCAAGGTAAGAAAAAGTAAAAAACAACAAAAATAGTCGGAGAATTCCAAAAATAATCTCATCAAAAATCTCACTGTAGCTGTCCTCATCAAAAATAGAACGATCAAAAAAATGAGCTCGACAAAAGTACAATTGTAACTGTCGAAAAAAAATGATTTGATCCTTTAAACAATTAGTGGTTGCCGATACAGTTCAGTTACCATATCATTTTTTTTTAGAACGATACGATCCGAAACGGTTCAGTGAGTTGAAATCAATTTACAAATTTTTTTGCAAAAAAACCCCCCAAAAACTATCAGTGTGTGAAATAAATACTGGATACTAGACACTACAGCTGAAGTTTCTTATATTCCTCTTATTTCTATAAAAGGAATTATCTACAATTGAGTTATGGATACAAACAAGCAAGTAAACAACAATAAAAAGGCAAAGCATTCACATCTTATTTGAATAAAGTACAACCAACACTTTAGGTTGAATTAACAAGGGAAAACCTTTTCTGTTCACATTTTCACCATTCAATCAATTTTCAATAAAAGTAAAGTAACCAACATTTTAAAACAATAGATTTTGTCTGCTACGTCACCTTTTTTTTTAAAGAGAGTATTAATATATAAAATAAACTCTACCCAACATCTCTTCAGGTTGAATCAACAGTAGGTTTACCTGCTATTTTTACTGTTAGAAATAATACAAATACAAATAAAATGCATACAAAAAACAAGTGCAACCAAGTATTTTCAGGTTGAAGGAGCAGCGGTTTGACCTGCTACAACTCTCATTTTAATAATCAGCTATGATCGCAAAGATAAGTCACAATAAATGCAAACGCCACAACACAATAACATAAAGCCATAAGACAACAACATTAAGCCAAAACACAACAGTACACACATGGAAAGGAAGTGACAACAGAAGTAAGTGGTGTGACTATCTTTTTTAGTTATACATAACTACATTTTTTTCAATAATACAAATTTACTATGCTGCGATGAGGTGGCGACTTGTCCAGGGTGTACCCCACCTTCCACCCGATTGTAGCTGAGAAAGGCACCAGCGCCCCCCGCGACCCCAAAGGGAATAAGCGGTAGAGATGGATGGATGGATGAAAATTTACTATGTTCAGGATGTTGATCCGTCGCCGTAACTTGTGCTTAAAGTTTAAAGCTTAAAGTTGGGTTGTGGCTTTATATTATTGTGTTGTGGAGTTTGTATTGGTTGTGGCTTTTGCAATTGTGCGATAGCTGAAAGTTGATGTGCTGTAATTTATATTGTCTTGTGGCCTTTACTTCTGTTATGAACTTTCTCAGCCACTGTAGCTCTCTGCCACTCTTGTTTTGCCGACTAATAGCGATGATGCCACTGAAGGACAGACTTTAATAATGTTTAACGTTCTTATCTATAAAAGTGTTAAAACTTCATGTGAAGTCTGCTGTTCTTAAATCCAATGTTTTCCTTTTTCTCGTATCGATGACAAAACCGTTCTAAAACAACACCTCCAGGCAACTTCAACCCTTTACTAATACCTTCCTCCTTTCACATCCCATCTCCCCGGATTGTAAATAACCTAATGTAAATAATCAAATGTATTTATAATGTATAAACTTGTTCTTATGCTATCTGAACTCACCATGTTCTCTGCTCGCTGTACATATCCTACTAAGTAAGACCTACACGGTTTCAATGTCCATTTCTCTGTTGATGCAATTGTTGATGACTGAAGTACTGATATCAACCAAAGCTCCTCATCCCACCCCCTGGATTGTAAATAATTTTAAATAATTCAATGTATATACTATGATGATTAACTTATGTGATGACTGTATTATGGGGATTGTACATATTTGTACCATGAATTGATTAACGTGGACCCCGACTTAAACAAGTTGAAGAACTTATCTGGGTGATACCATTTAGTGGTCAATTGTACGGAATACTGTATGTACTGAACTGTGCAATCTACAAATAAAAGTATCAATCAATCAATCAATCAATCAATCAATCAATCAATCAATCAATCAACCAATCAATCAATCAATCAATCAATCAATCAATCAATCAATCAATCAATCAATCAATCAATCAATCAATCAACCAATCAATCAATCAATCAATCAATCAATCAATCAATCAATCAATCAATCAATCAATCAATCAATCAATCAATCAATCAATCAATCAATCAATCAATCAATCAATCAATCAATCAATCAATCCATTAATCGATTGTTTTTCCTTTAAAATGATGTTGTATCGATACCTCGATCAATGTAGTTGAATCTAAGTAATATAAATCAACATATAGATATGTCGATTAATCGTCACACCTGTAATAAATATATAAAGTCCTCCTCATGTGTTTTTTGCTCCTGAAAAGGAATCTAGCAGTCATTTCCCACAATCTCAATTGGTTTTGAGTAACTGTGCTTGGAACAGCCCCTTTCCAAATCCCACCCCCTCTTGGTGTGATGTCATCTGGAGAACTGGAGCCCATTTCCCCACATAGACCATTTAGATGAAGACATGAAAAAATATTATATCTATTACTAAATTACATGTTTTTGTTGCCCTACACGGTCCATGATTACTTCAAAACTGATAATGGTTCACATTATGATCAAAAAACTAATATAAAATAATCTTCCATAGACACTATAGCCTGTGTTTTCTCATGCTCTTTCAGCATTTCCTCAAGCATCTTGAGGAAATTGAACGTAGAAGAGCATGCAACATACAATACTAGAAGCTTACCTTCTTTTTCTCTCAATTTTGAGCACGGGTGTACTCGTCTTTCACTGTTTTTCTGCATATTCTGACTCAGTCTTTCTCCCCTCGAGGGTGCTCCTGATTTTCAGGATCCCATTTAGCTTGAGTGTTTTAATTTTTTTTCCCATCCAAACTTCAACCAAAACCCTTCTTCAATTTCAGAGTCATTAAAATGATCGCTGCATAACCGCTTTTTTACTTTTAGTAGGGATACATCTATTGCTTTTCCAATTGACCTATGGCGTCACATCACATCATCATCGTCACAAGTCAACAGCCAAGTTCTTTGTGTACCTGATGTCTGCTGTAATATTGACATAGATTACAAATATTACACCTCTAATGGCTTTGTTGATCTTAAATAACAGAGAGCATCAACAAATGATCTTGGATTGTGCTGCAAATAGACACTACTACCAAGAAGATTTCAGAGCAAATGCGAGTCTGAAGCAAAGAAAGACTGGCGAGAGAGAGTTGTTTTGAAGGAAATTTCAGATAGAGAATCATGGAATGAAAATGTTTGAATGTCTTAAAGTTTATTCTATGAGCTCTGTAGATTGATGGAAGGCGGTTTAAATCATAAAGAAAAGACCGTTCAGGCTCTGATACCGCTTTAATTCAGGGTTGCTGTTATTCTGTACACGTTTTCCAGGTGTGCGGAATACAGAGTTAATGTTAATCCGCTTGGAATGCATAAATACTGTGGGAAGAGGTTTGTTTACACTTTCTTCTTAGGCTTTAAACCTACCTGCTTCGTTCTCATACAGTACATCTTATTCATTTTTCATTTGAGAGTCCGAATGAAGCCACCCTTGTACATATCCTTAGCTGTACCTTCTTATATAAATCTGTGATTCTTTCTTTTTTTCCCATCGTTGCAGTTCAAAATGTTCAGTTGTTTTAATTTTTAAAGCACATACTGTATTTTTCGGAGTATAAGTCGCACCGGAGTATAAGTCGCACCTGCCGAAAATGCATAAAAAAGAAGGAAAAAAACATATATACGCCGCACTGGAGTATAAGTCGCATTTTTGAGGGAAATTTATTTGATAAAATCCAACACCAACAAACATTTGACAGGCAATTTAAAATAAATAAAGAATCGTGAACAACAGGCTGAATAAGTGTACGTTATATGACGCATAAATAACCAACTGAAAAGGTGCCTGGTTTGTTAACGTAACATATTATGGTAAGACTCATTCAAATAACTATAACATATAGAACATGCTATACATTTACCAAACACTCTGTCTCTCCTGATCGCTAAATCCCATGAAATCTTCGTTTTCGGTGTCGCTTCTAAACAATTCTGCCAACTCAAAAGGAAGACAATGCGCCGCTTCCTCTTCTATCGGTACGTCGCTTACGTCAGAGTCATCGTCAGGTGCAGTTCCAATTATTCCAGTCTTTCTGAATCCGGACAGGATGGTTTCGGTTGTCACTGAAGCCCATGCTTTGTCGATCCATCCGATGACATCCAGAAAAGTTGCATGGCGCATTCTCCCGGTTGCCGTGAAGCTGTGCTCTACTTCCATCATCCACTGCTCCCACAGGCTGCGCAGGACTGCCTTAAAGCTCCTGTTCACGGAGATGTCAAGTGGCTGAAGTATTTTGGTTAAGCTTCCGGAGATGATGGCAGGTATGGAGTTTACTCCAAACTTTCTTTCTGCTGCTCGATTGCCGTTTCCTGCTGCGTATTTCACTACTTCCAGCTTGTAACCTGCAGTATATTCTTTCCTTTTCGGTGCCTATAAGTTACCGCCCATGTACCGTAGCAGGTAGCATCTTCTTTCCCACAATGCACTTCTGCCATGACCCGCCTCCGCCAAATTTTCATTGGTTGACATGTGTGTGACGATTGCTGTAGCATCTTCTTTTCCCACAATGCATTTCTGCCATGACCCGCCTCCGCCAAATTTTCATTCGTTGAAGTGTGTGTGTGACGATTGCTGACATCTGGCTAGTCTCATACGTGAATGAGATAAATAATATTTGATATTTTACGGTAATATGTTAATAATTTCACACAAAAGTCGCTCCAGAGTATACGTCGCACCCCCGGCCAAACTATGAAAAAAACTGCGACTTATATTCCGAAAAATATGGTAATCAGTCTCCTCTCCATTCCCCTTGTTGCCTATGTTTTGATTGAATTGTATCTGCTTCTGGGTTATATCACACGTGTCGAGACTGGTGAAGGTGTGATACAAAAGGTCCATAGCAGCCCACACCCACTCTAGGGATCTGGTTTAAACCGCATAATCTAATTGTGTTAGATCAACTTTTCAAAAGCCAAGGGTTTCCAAGGGTTGTAGGATGCTTGTTTTGAGCTGAAATAATTTGAGAAATCAGACTAATTTAGTACATGGAAACATTGTCACTGTTGGAATATCTCTAGAGCTAGCGACAGATGCTGAAGGCTATAACCCCCCAAACAATCAGGTGATTCTTTAAGGTGTGTAGTTGTCAGTAAATGCCCATTAACCTTGTACGTCATATCACCATCAACATGCATGTCCAATGGACTCTTTAATGGTGGTTATTTTCAGTAGATGTCCCAAGGTAGCATTTAAGTGACTGAGATGGTGCTGTGGCAGCTCTGCGTGTATAGTGTGTGATAAATGTGTCCTGTCAGGCAGTCGTAGTGGCGTCAGATGTTTCCCCCAGACTGTTGCTTCAGGAGGTAACCTTCCCTGAGCAAATGACACACTTGACAGGCCGACTTGCTACACGTCTCAAGCATGACTGAAGATACAGGAAGAGCTGAGGGCCCTGCACTTGTCTCAGAGTATAGCAACGTGAGTCATGCTGGTCTTTCATGATAGTCTTGTTTCACCGTGTTGCCTTCTCTGTGTGTTCGCAGAAGCAGAGAACGGCCTACAAAAAACACACACAGCTACGACATTGATTTGGTTGCAGAAGCCCAGGATGAGGCACTAGAAGAAGCATGGGAGCAAGAATGCTACCCAGTGTTCTTCATGGAACTCTCCACCAACCTCTCACTCCTGCTGTCTCGTCTCCCAATATGATGGATTATTTCCCTCGGTCTCATTGTGAGGCCTTCATTGATCCACATATCTAATCAGACTTGGCCAATTTTATTCCTGTTCAAGCCCAGACCATCATCACCACATTCCAACATGGTCCAAGGTCCCGTTAGTGGCCGTCTTATGTAAAGGATACATTTACTTTTACTCAGTTGGAATCTCACAGCACACCACCGTGGTATTTTAGTTCAAAAACTGTCCATGAACATTACAGCGAATCTGCAGCTCCTCTTCTTGAGCACAGCGTGCAAAAAAACCCACAACAGCATATTTGTGTGGGTATTTCGAGTAATGTTGCATGCTTAAATCATTGGGATAGTTGTTCTATTTAGTGTCACTTTATGCTTCTTTTCTGTATTATGCACTGTAATTAGTAACACTATTGAATGTGGATTGAGCAGGATAATGCTCACATTGAATGTTGTAAATTATTTTGTCAAATGCAACAATCCTTTGATACTGGTCTTGGTTGTTAATTTCTGTACATGCCTAATGAATGCAATCCCTGATAATGACTTTTACTTCCATCACTATTCCACTGTGAAATATTGGCAGGTTTCATCCTGAAAAGGTAACAACTTTACGATTAGCAATGCTTCGACAAACCTCTTCACAATTGTGCATTCAGGTTGCACAGTCCAGCAACAGAAAGCGTCTCCCTTGCTGCCCCCCACCCCCCAAGTTCCCCGCCATTAATCATGGAGCCTTTCTAACACTCCGACCACGAGTTCTAAACCCACTGGGCACCATGACAGGAATCCTCGCCTCCTACTTCCCGAGCCTCGCCAATACAAAAGCCAAATTGAGGTGCTGCAAGTCAGGGCTGGCCTCCCTCTCTTGAGGAGTGGGGGGGCATGTTAGCTTTCCGAAGCCACAACAATCCAGAGTGTCAGGCGCTAATGACAGCATATTTTGCAAAAGAAACAATGAGGATTTTATTACTGGCACCCGTTGGGCTTTTTCGGTATGCGATTAAAAAACAACAGAAACAGTTTCTGCTCATGATTAAAAAAAAAATCAATCTTCATAGAGCTAAATTCTGCACATGTAAAAAGATGTCATGCTTAGTCTCTACACATTTCAAGAAACACACCACATATAGTCATTGAAACTCTTTAAACCACAAAGTTAAACTGGTTGAGTTTTTTATATTTCTCCTATTGCTCAAAGGACTTTATTTAAGGTTGATTGTATTCACACTAAAAGTTTTAGGAATGATGCTAAATTTGTACAAACATACACCCTTACATCCTACAATGTAATGTGGCCACACTTGGGATATATATATATATATATATATATATATATATATATATATATATATATATATACGTATATATATATGTATGTTATTGAGCATAGTATAATACAGTGCAACCAGCAGAAAACAAAATAGAAGTGTTCACTTTTAAATAAAATAAAAGATAATAATAATATAACAGTAATAATTATACAGATTTCAATAATAACACTAATAATAATTATTATTATTATTATAATAATAATAATGTAACAGGTATAAACTGAAGAATAGGGAATAATATAGATTAAAAAAATATATACACAAAAATGAAAATAATAACTTCATGGCATAAATAGCCAAGATGTAACAAATATTGTTAAATGATATATTGTGATGTTATTATAATACACTGAGTTCATTATCTCATTTATGCATTATAGTCAATCAGTCAATGATGGACATCAGGGTTTTCCAGATTTTATTGAAGCTTTTAAGATAAGAGTGAAAAGATCACTGCTTCCAATTTTATATTAAAAACACTCCTGTGATCCATTGCTCGTAAGACGGAGGTAAAGCGTGTTTACAGTTCAGAAGAATTAAACACCCAGCAAGAAGAGTGTAGGAGGCTAAAACAGGTTGCCCTCAGCTGACAACCTTCCATTGTGTGGAATTCAAAAATATTTTTATAGGAAATATAATCGTACACGATTTCTAAAAACACATGCATTCCAATTTTTGGCAGAAATAACCCAAAAAAACAAAAGACAAAAAGAAATGACAACGGTCATTAAGTTAATAATTAAAAAACACAAAGGGCATCCCTGAAGCAGAAAAGTGACCAGGATCAGAAGTTTACAAGAATAAGAATCTGACAAAATGCACCGCTGACAAAGGCAAAGAAAGCATGAGACGAAGGGAAGCTCATGTATGCATCGAGAGGGCCGATTGAAGAACTTGTTAAGAGATCAATCAAGAAACTGGTTAAATATTCAAAATCATATCATCTCATAATACAAAAAAAAAGAATGATGCAGTCTAATGGAAGAAAGTCAACAAAATTCATCAACAACAGTACAATACAAAGGATTGCTGAACAAAAAGATCCAGATTTTGAAATGTTTCACCGCACTGCAGAATTGAGCATCATCATTAAATTGGCCATACCTTATCAAGTAAGTAACAAGTATTTCTGATTTCTGATTCTGAATGTCAAGCAATATATATATCACTGTATTTAATTCAGTCATCATTATCAATGCTATATTGTTTAGTAGTCCATATCGTGTATCTATTTATACTTATATCTTTGTTATGTTGATCCAAGAGAAAGAGTTGGTCCACTCACATGATGCTAAACAGACTGTAAAAAACACAACATGTTATGGCAACCAAAACCATAACAGAGCACATATTTGAAGCGAAGGACTGCAATAAATATTTGAATGCGAAAGTAACAGAAAGAAGGTCAGACACCTCTGTAATCAAGACAGTCTTGAACAAGCCACCCATTGCAATTCCTTGATATGTCATGAGAGTCACATACAAACAACACTCCACTACATGACTCATGCTATACTCTGAAGCCCTACAGAACTTTGAAGGACATTTGTGAGTTCATACCAAAAGGTATTTGACTGGATTTATTCCAAGGCTCTCAAGTATGTTTACATGAACTCATTAATTTCTTTGTGTAATTGAACATTCTGTAATGGAACACTAAACCGTTTCTACTCATTTCAAAAAGGCGAGATACACATATAGTTAAAATGGCATACAAAAAAGCTTTAAAAATATTAGAAAACCAAAAACCCATCATTAAGTAGTGGGTAGTATCTTTGATGCGGTGGGTGTCGTCCACTTCTTCTGTGCGTTCTTCTTCACACTCGCTTTTCTCTGTTCCGGAAGTTGGGGGGCAGGATTGTTTTGATCTCTGGCTGTGGGCTGTTTCTGGCGAGTCCAACCGGATGCTTTGGGGCGGGTCATTCGGGGTTTAGTCAGACAATCACTATGCCAAAAAGCAGTGGCGAGGCTTGTGACTTAATGAGTGTTTTTATGTAACTCTGCTTCCAACTTAAAGCATAACAACAAGCCAAGACACGGCTGGTACCTTGAAATACTCAATAATTGGTTTACTCATAAATGGAGGCATCACAATCTATATAAAACATTCCCGTGTAACAACCCTTAATCCAATGCAGGAATCTAAAAAGAAAACAAAAATAGTATCAAAACAGATGAACCAAGTTTCAGAGTTGTCTGGGTTGTATAGTTCTAATCTGATCCGATCCCATCATGCTTCAACTTTTACACAATGTATTGTAGCATGTAAGAGTTTAAAAAAAAAATTCAGAGTGTTTGTAAATGTTAAATTTAAACATTTCAATGTCCAATTCTTTCACAGATGCAGTGGCAGTTATTCTACAATACACCAAACAGGACATGAAAGTCCTCCATTTTTCAAATGGCATTAAAACATTTTGATTCATAATTTTTTAAAACTTGCTTTGCTTTAATGTCTCAAAACCTTGTTGTCCAAAAGAAACACATTTGACTTATTATTAATCATTTTAAGGACTTTTGATCAAACAATGTCACAGTTTTCAAATGGCATACAATAGTTATTTTACTAGTTAAATCTGTCACATTGTCTGATCCAAAGGCCTTTAGAAAGGTGCAACTGCCCTCCCCCCACCCCCCTCCAAAAAAAAATAAAACGAAAAAAAACTAATGCATTTCTGATGTTTCTGTAAAGGACTGAAGTTCATAGAGAAATTTGAGCAAAAAAGTAAAATAGATAGATACAATTCCAAAATGTTTTTACCCCTTTCAAAAACAGAAGAGCTTTTATGTACTGTTTGGCTTTGGATATAATTAATATTGAATGTGAAGGGTTAAATTAAAAAGAGAAAACATTTTGCCTCTTAAATTTATAATATATATAGTACATATATATATATATATATATATATATATATATATATATATATATATATATATATATATATATATATATTTACAGTACTGTATATATGATATGCCAACCCTCAGCTCATTTATCAAACAACTTAATCACTCCTGGACAGTCAAATAATAAATAGTTGTACTTGTATAGTGCTTTTCTACCCCTTTTTAAGGAGGCCAAAGCGCTTTGACAGTATTTCCACATTCAACCGTTCACACACACATTCACACACTGATGGCGGGAGCTGCCATCTAAGGCGCTAACCAGGACCCATCAGGAGCAAGGGTGAACTGTCTTTCCCAAGGACACAACGGACGTGACTAGGATGGTAAAGGTGGGGATTGAACCAGTAACCCTCAGATTGCTGGCACGGCCACTCTCCAAACTTCGCCATGCCGTCCCCCAAACCTGTCCAACCTGTTGCCACAATAACAATCCGACATGAAGTCGCCTGTTTTTTTTTTATTGAATTTCAATGATGATATTACAACTATGCTACTGATACTGTATTACTCTGTATGGTGTGGTTGTATGTTTTGTCGGTTTCTTTCAGGTGACAAACTATAAATGAAAACTAGCGCTAAATCTGGTAAATTTACTCCAATTTATTGTATGTCTAGAAATAATGTGCATAAACTAACAGAAGCACACAACTCTAGTTTATCCCAATGATTTTTTATTTATTTATTGAGCCAAGATGAAGGAGCAACACTACTTGATAATGCTATGCCTCGAGCATCAATATTACTAAGAAACCTGCGCATGATTTCTGGACATCCTGACAGTTTTATATGCATGGCCTTACGGTGAATGAGCTTCTGCAGAGGAACACTGACAGCTTTGAAACGAGGGTAGTAATGTGGAAGGTGATCCCCCAATGATTCTGGCTAGAAGGACTTGCCTCTCCTAATACACTACCTGATCAGTAGCTGGATCGGCTGTTTGACAGATATTTGACACCAGCAGCAGCCGGTCTCCGAGGGTGTCGGGGGACCGATAGAGGTGTGCAAATTATGCATAACATGAGATTGGGCTGCACCACATGAGCATTCACCAAGGCGCTGATTGCTGGATTATTTAAGAGGAAAAGCGATAAAATTGAAAGCGAGTGCGGGAAAAGACAAAGGGGAGGTTCTCCCCTGAAAATATGTCTGTTTGCAAAAAGGACAGAAAGGGGGAGGTGGGGTTTGTGTAAGGAAGGAGAAGACTGTCAAATTCTTGGGATTCTTGTCCGTGTTTGGTGATTTATAATGTTACTGGAGATGAAGCTCAGTATGAGCTTTTCCTCTGCTTTCTCAATACATTCTTAGACTTAGACTTCCTTTATTGTCATTCATATTTGAACTTTTACAATACAGATAAGAGCAAAATTTGGTTGCATTATCTTGTTATAGTGCAGGACAAAATGAGGAATAAGGTGCAGGTATAAATATATTTAGATAGATAGATGGATAGTACTTTATTGATTCCTTCAGGAAAATTAAAAAAAAAATTGTCCATCCATCCATTTCCTACCGCTTATTCCCTTTGGGGTCGCGGGGGGCGCTGGTGCCCATCCCACTACAATTGGGCGAAAGGCGGGGTCCACCCTGGACAAGTCGCCACCTCATCACAGGGATAAATATATTTACTGTACAGATAAATATATCGCACTTTTGCATATGCATCAACGTTTACGGATGTATGTTATATTGTCTTTATATTCCAGCGAGTTAATCCGTTTTGGGGGGAAATTGAGGGGATTATTCTGATGCGTTCAAGAGTCTTATGGCCTATTCTCCAACAGTATCCAAACATTTGAGTGCAGTTATATTCAGTTGTATTTGACGTCCCTAATTTGATGAAAATTACCTTTACATAGGGCAGCACGGTGAGACAGGGGTTAATGCATGTGCCTCACAATACAAAGGTTTGGGTTCGATTCCCGGGCTCAGTGTTATGTTTGCTACTGGGGAAGGAGACGGCACAGCGAAGGAATGTCAAGTTCAACAGGTTTATTTGAAGACTTGATGATTACGTGGAGTGTGTATGCTACTATGTATTTGCATGGAAGACTATGTGTGGAATTTATCATATGTAGATACCGTAAGGTTTGTTGAGGTGCGTGTTGGTTGAAAAGGGTGTTCAAATCCGAGAGGGAACAAGCCAGAGGGAGTCCAAAATCCAAGCGAGGGGCCCGAGGCAGGAGAGCGAGTCTAAAGTCCATAAACGAGGTCGGGGGATCCAGGAAGACAAAGGAAGGCCAGGAGGGAAGCAGCGGTGGTGACACAAACAAATGGAAGAGCAGGAGAAACAGGATCAGGAAAAACACAAGGAAGTAGTCACTAGGAAGATCAGGAGGAAGTCGGCGAGACGCAGCTTACGAAGGTAGTTTACGTTCCGACATCGAGGAGTCAGCGTCGGCCATCTTTATACTGCCCTCCTTCATTAGCATCAGGTGTGGCCTGCCGTCGGCTGCAGCGGAGAGTGGGCGTGGTCCGCTTGATGAGTGTGTGGGAGTCTCTGGTGTTTGCAGTGGATCTTCTGCGTGCACTTGCAGCAGCAGGAAGCACAGCGTGTGTGCGTGATACAACACTCAGGGTATTTCTTTGTGGAGTTTGTTCCCCCCCGTGACTGCGTGGGTTCCCTCTGGGTACTCTGGCTTCCTCCCACCTCCAAAGACATCCACCTGGGGATAAATTGATTGGTAACACTAAATTGGCCCTAGTGTGTGAATGTGAGTGTAAATGTTGTCTGTCTATCTCTGTTGGCCCTGCGATGAGGTGGCGACTTGGCCTTCCGGCCGAATGGAGCAGGGATAGGCTCAAGCACTCCCCGCGACCCCGAATGGGACAAGCGGTACAAAATGGATGGATGTATTCACGGTGGGGTCAATCAAGGTGGATCCCCAAAGGTCGAAGAAAGCCATTCTAACCAAAGAGCCCTAATGTAAAAGGGCACACTATCATACTCTGGCAACAAACGATAAGATTCACTGTCTTAGATTAAAAAAAACCCAACATATTTCAGTACAACAGGATATAAATGATTGCGATAACAAAATTGAGTGTTTTGCTCCAGGAGATCATCCAGATGCTTCCAGCGACATTCAAACCACTCATTCTCTCTTCTATTATATAATTCTAGCGTTTTGCCTAGCGGCTCTTTTAAATTTTTATATTTTACAACTCCATGACAAGTCACAGTATTGTCATCAAGTAGTCCTAAAGATCTCTCAGCACTGCTGCTGCGTTTACCACACAAGCTGTAATGGTGATGTATTTGGACAATGGAGCCTTCTCCAGAGTGGAAGAAGTAAACAAATCACCCATGGGTGTAGAAGAGAGAACAACTTCCATTGCACTAATAGTGTCCATAAATAAACCATGTTCATTACATAAAACTATAATGTTTCCAGATAGGAGAGACGCTGGTTAGGGATGTAGCTTGTTATCAAAACATAATTAACAGTCTAAATATATATTCTATTCTTTAGGGATTGAAAACATGTATAATCAGCTTTGTGCAATATAAATACTTATCTAAATTACTTGAATGAAAACATAAAAAATATAGATTTTAACTATTTTAAAGGGGAACTGCACTTTTTTGGGGAATATTGCCTATCGTTCACAATCATTATGAAAGGCATGATGAGGAATGTATTTTTAAGGCATTTTAAATAGTAAATAAACATAAATAAAAGTCTGCTTACAACAGAGCCAATTGGAGGCCCTCTATCCGCCGATAAAACCCAATACACAACCACCAAAAAACGTCAACAATACTGCATTTGCATTTTGAGACTTGAATATTAAGCAAGTATTAAAGATATTATAAGCTCTAACGCAGACAAACTATTTGTGTCCAATCATTTTTAAATGATTTTAGAAAAATGTGACAGTAAAGAGACAGGTCTATAGTTTGTAAATTGGTGTTTGTTTCCAGTCTTATCAATTGGTACTACTTTTGTCATTTTCATTTTGCTCTGAAATTTCTTCAATAACTTTTATCGCTTTCTTATCAATTTTGTGACAATCAGTTGAAGTCTTGGATTAGAGTTTTTTTACAGTTTTGATTATTTCCACTTTTGTCACATTAACGACGAACACAGAGTTGGGATTTCTATCCATGAAGTCATTCCAGTCATCAACTGGAATCCTTTGCTCTTGGTTGGTTCCAAAATTTACAAAGTAACTTGAAGTTTTCCACGACTTTGTTCATATTGTTGTTTGTTATGTTTCTGTCTATAAAATATTTAGGGTAATCCTTCTTAGCGCTGTTTTTTAATCATACAATTAAGTATCATGTTATTTTTATTCTTGTCTAAAATATTACTGTAATATTTCTTTCTGCATGTTTGTAAAATGTTGGCTAGCTTATTTTCATACTTTTTTGCCTCTATAGATTTCTGTGTTATAAATATTCTATATAATTGATATTTTTACTAGCGTTTTTCAGCCCTTTTGTCATCCATGGTTGATTGGTCTTTTTCTAATTCCTTCTGATTAGTTTCCATGGACAATGTTTACCATAGAGCGTCATGAAAGTATTGAGTATTGGAAAAAAAATCACCTTATGTACAGATGTACATATTTACTTAATTGTCAGTGTACACATTGTCCCATCGTTGTTCTTTTAGATTATTCTTCAAAGCGGTCATACTTTCCGTCCATCCATTTTTTACTGCTTATTCCCTTTGGGGTTGCGGGGGGCGCTGGTGCCTATTTCAACTACAATCGGGCGGAAGGCGGGATACACCGTGGACTCTCTGCATAATCTTTTAAATGTTTGTCATCCATGCTCCTCTTCTTGTCGTACCCATCATATATTGTGAAAACTGGTCGAAGATCACTAATATCAGATACTAGCAAACCACTTGTATTATTGTTATCAAAATCACTGGTAAAAAAGTTTTGAATAAGTGAGGCACAGTCATTTGTGATTCTGCTTGGCTTTGTGATTTTTGGATATGAACCTATTCTGTACATGGTATCTATGAAATTGTCAATGTTATTTTGCTAATTGGGGTTCAAGAAGTCAATGTTGAAGTCACTACACAATATTCTGGTTGATGAATGTTTGATTGAATGTTGCCTTAATTTAGTCCTCAAACATTTCAATGCTTGACTTGTGTGTGTAATGATCTGCTGCCCGGATCATGTTTTACTTTTTGACTCCCTCAGTTCCTGTTTTGAGCAGCCCTGGGTTTGTGTTTTTAGTTGCCATGACTGCAGATTGTTTTCACCTGCCTCTGATTAGTGTTTGGGACGCTCACCTGCTCCTGAGAACTAATCAGAGAGCTACTTATTCCCGTTTTTCGCCACACCCAGTCTGTTTTTTTAAATTTGCTTTCATGCAACAAGTTACGTTGTTTACCCTTGGGATTCCATTAGCTTCCCGTGCGCTTGGCACGCTGTATTTTTGTCTTTCTTGAATGATTTATGGACATCAATTGTTTTTTCATACCTGCACACTGCATCTGGAGTTCCGTCTGCATCTTGAGAGAACAATTCACGCATTACCATGCGACCGCGTCGTGACAAGGTGTCCTACATACACAGTTGATTAATACGTTTTTGCACTTTCCATTACATATTTCAATAGTTATACATTCCAAAATATAACTAATTGTAAATGACATGTTTTTCTTACCACAGGGTATTGCAAGTCCTTCATCACATACATAGCTACTCCTCCTCCGTTCTTGATGGTTCTGTTGATGTAGTTTAGTTCGTATCCTAGTAGATCAAAGTCTAATACATTTTTATCTTTAATCCAAGTCTCTGAGATAGTGTTCACTTTAAATATATTGTTGAATTGATCAAAAAATGTTTGACGTTGCTGTAGTGTGCGTATAATCTTCTGCTGTTGAAATGAATGATTGACAGTCTGTTGTCGGATTCAATGTTGTTATCATATTGTTAATCTGTATAATAAAAACAACTATTTGTGATGTGGGAGAAGTGAAGTGAAGTGAATTATATTTATATAGCGCTTTTCTCTAGTGACTCAAAGCGCTTTACATAGTGAAACCCAATATCTAATTACATTTAAACCAGTGTGGGTGGCACTGGGAGCACGTGGGTAAAGTGTCTTGCCCAAGGACACAACGGCAGTGACTAGGATGGCGGAAGCGGGAATCGAACCTGCAACCCTCAAGTTGCTGGCACGGCCACTCTACCAACCGAGCTATACCGCCCCGGATAAAATTTTTTATCCGGAGCCATGTTATTCTCCAAATCCATATTTTTATATTTCATATTGCTAAAGGTCTCAAATTCCATATTGGATTGAATGCTGCCATGTGTCATGGGTGTGTGTCCCATGTTATTTTTCACAGTGCAGTTTCTTTTGTCCACTGATAAGTTTCCAACTCTTCCAACTTATCAGGTTATATTTTCAAGTATATCTGCTTAAGTCTTCTATTTTTTTCTCAAACTAAAATTTTGCCTCCTCAGGAGAGCCATTCAACTTGATAAATATTTTACAAATTGTGGCCCAAGTGTTCTAAATGTTTCCTTGCTTCCTCAAGTAGCGTTGCCATTTTTTTGCAACGTCAGCATTTTTTTGGGTTAGATGGTCATTGATATTTACATTTGTATCTTTCAGTTTATGTCCTTGTCTTGTGATTGCAATTTGATTTTTACTTTTCACAAATGTCATTGTGATGGCCGGTCTTTTTTTTTTTACTCTTTTGGGCAGCGGGTGACACACCTCAATGCACTGCAGGTCCATGTAGTATATACTTTGTATGTGTGTTCTTGTCTAACATAAGGATTGTGAACAATAGGCAAAAATCCCTCAAAAAGAGCAGTTCCCCTTCAATGGTTTATACTAGGGATGTTACGATCAGGGATTCATACTGCCGATTCCAATTCTGATAATCCATGAGTGAGATCGGCCAATACCAAAATCGATAAAGATCATATGTACTAATTGTACAGTTTTGTTTTTACTTATGGTGAGTACTAATAATGGTTTTAAAATATCAGCACAATATTTAAATGACTTCTTTATTTTATTATGACAAACAATTGTTTGAGCAAAACAAAGTCAATAGTACACATTAATTACAGTAAAGTAAAACTACCATCTGGTAATCATTTAAATATTTTGTTTTTTGCCCTCACAGTCATCCTATGTCCAAGGAATTTTCCCTGAATTCGCAGCAAACATAACCAAAACTAACAACAATTTCAAAAAAATAAAATTATCGACCTAATCACAGTAGTATTGACTATATTCGGATATTACCCTTGGTGTCGACACCACTGTGTAGTGTACTTCTGAGTGTGACAATGCTGACACATCAAGAGTTACCACCTCTTGTATTATCCTCTCTCTAACTCTTATCAGTCTACTTTGCTCTGAATATTTGCTTACTTTCTGCTGTACTTTCTGCATTTTCTTAAACTATATGCACTTATTTATTCTGTTGTTTAAAGTTAATTTAGCTGCTAGCTAGCCTAACGAGCACACCTGCTCCTGCTTGCTCTCCATGTGTAAAATGTTTAGAACCGCCTCAATACTTGATAAAGATAGTGTTACGTCGGGGTCGCATGTTTGTGCGTGGCGCGTTTCCCCAAGATGCTGATGGAACTCTGGAGACAGTGTGAAGGTAGAAAAAAACATGTATTGTCCATAAATCAGTCAAGAAAAGAAACACAAGAAAAGTGTGCCGATTGCACGGGGAGCTAAGTATAAAAACAGAAATCAAAAGAGTACTAACGTAACTTGTTGCAGGAGCAAACAAAACAGCGTGACCGAGTGTGGCGAAAGGCAGGAATAAACACCTCTCTGATTAGTGTCTTGGAGCAGGTGAGCGTCCCAAACACTAATCAGAGGCAGGTGAAAATAATCAGCACCCATGCAACCGAGAAAAACAAACCCAAGGGTGCTGAAACAGAACTAAGGGAGTCTTAAGTTAAAACAAAACATAATCCGGGCAACAGATCATCACAGATACTTAATAATGATACTTAAAATATTAAGAAATGCAGTTTATTTGCTGTAGTTGAGATGATTATTATTAATTTAGGGGAGCATCTCCACACAATTGGCTGCCAGCTTGTCAACAAGGGGACTAAAAATAAATACTTTGTCAGCTACTGTGGTTCGACATTTTTGATCGCCATTAAAAGGCATTAATTGGCAATGGCGATCGTGTAGTTTTTCATGAAATTCAATCGATATTGTTGGTGGCAGATCGATTGGCACATTCTTCGTTTCAACCAAAACTGTTCCTAGTCACACTGTGGTTCAAATTCTCCAAGTTCAGTCGATGGTTTAAATTTTCATTTTTTAAAGCTTATTTAGTCAGTATTTACAAGTAGTTTTTGCCTAAATTTAGTTTGAAATTCAGTAATATTTATTTATTATATGTAGCACAGTATTTGTCTTATTTTCTACTGGTGTGTTGTGGTGATCAGAATAACTATTGCAGATACTGAGAGGTATTCACCTTGGGGGACTTCCATTTCCATGCCGGTGGAGCTATTGTTTACGTCCTTGTTTTTCTTGTTAAGTGGAGAATAAAACTGTTGATGTACTTTATCTTTAACTCCTGCCTCATGAATAACAAATATCCACAACAATGAGCCTTTGATGTTAGCGATGTCTGACGACAACATCGGGAACAACACGGCAGGATTTGCTCCACACAATGCTAATGACACGGCGCGATGATCAAGTTGACAATCCTTTAGCAGAGCACCCTATTCCCTTGGTTTTCGCACAGCAAAGCCGAGTTCCAACTGAGATGTATTACACAGGATATGACAAAGTATTTCGACCTATAGACGGCCAGAGCAACAATACTTGGAGGCTACAAGTACGTAAAGTGTTAAAGTGACTCTACTGGTGTTATTTCACGACTGGAGGACTTTAATAATGATTAAAATGTATTACGAGGTCCCCCAGAAAGCATCATCATTTTAATTTTCGTGTGAATGTGAGTGTGAATGTTGTCTATCTGTGTTGGCCCTGGAATGAGGTGGCATATGTCCAGGGTTCAGTTGTGTATAAAGAGAATATGGCCAACTAAACAACGCCCTGTGTGACGCACTCTGCTGCTACGATTCCGCAGTGTTTTGTGACCAGCAGGCACTATAACACACACCAGAAGGTGCAATAAATGTAAAACGATGCACAAAACGACAACAAATAACTTATTACCCTCATTTTGCCAACAATCAAGGAGAAATTGTGACATTTGTGTCAAATATGTCAATGTATTTGTAATAGGGTGTATTATTCTGACAGATCTTTCTTTTTTGTAACATCAAAACATACGACTACAACGAACTAAGTGTACTTTTGTAGCTTTTACCCAATATTTCTGCACAATAACTCAGATATGGTAACACTGGTAAGCAGTAGAGAATATGGAGTGATTTGGGGTCCAGAACATATTTTGATTATTTTATTATTGATGTATTTCTTGCCACCTTATGTTGTATATTTTTTAATGAGATTTCCAATTCATTTGTTTTTCTTTACTCTTTCAATGTCCTTTAGTATGTATTTGTGTTTGACTTTTTCTTCTGCTTCTACCAAATTGCATGATCATAGTTTTACAGAGATTCAACAATCGTCTGTTTTTGTCAAACCATCTCTTAAATTGATTAATTTCTTCTAATATGATCTATATTAGCCTTTGTGTGTTATGTCCTGAAGAAAACGGAGATATTGTGTTTTGTGTTTACTTCCAGTGTTGATGGCGAGTCTTCACTTCCCATACTTGTCTTCTTTCCGGGTTGCGGGGAAAGCAACGTATAGCTTTCCATAATTCTCCCGAGTGAAGCAGCCCTATCATGACCAGATATCTAGATCCCTAAGTTGACTGATGTAAAATGTTCTTTATCACATTGTTTACTTTCACATAAAGATTTGATCATGTTAGGTGTGATTCACTACAATAATAATAATAATTATATTAGATTTATATCGCACTTTTCTATTGTTAGATACTCAAAGCGCTCACAGAGAAGTGGGAACCCATCATTCATTCACACCTGGTGGTGGTAAGCTACATCTGTAGCCACAGCTGCCCTGGGGTAGACTGACGGAAGCGTGGCTGCCAGTTTGCGCTTACGGCCCCTCCGACCACCGCCAATCATTCATTCACCATTGTGAGCGGCACCGGGGGCAAAGGGTGAAGTGTCCTGCCCAAGGACACAACGGTAGCAATTTGGATGTCAATAGGTGGGAAGCGAACCTGCAACCCTCAGGTTTCTGGCACGGTCGCTCTACCCACTACGCCATGCCGCCCGATAGGGCCCCACAGCCCATTTGATGCATATAAATTATTTCAAACAAAAAACATAAATACCCCAATACTGGATATTTTTCAGATAAGTTAAATTTAATTTAAGAACTTGCACACAAAGCAACACTGGAGGTGACTATGACGTGTGCATTTTCTGCGCATGCGTACTTGGTCAAATGCGCCAGCGAACGGAGGGAGGGAGGGGGTCTTAAACGACCATTGTGTGTGTGTGGACAAGGATAAGGTTAGGTGGAATTTATCCTGGATAACCTTAGTGGAAAAGGGGCCTTAGAGTGTCCACTGTGACATTCCCTACACCAACTAGCGGTGGGGAGGCTCGTAACCCAAACGTTTGCTTACAATCTATAGCATAACCATTAGCCGGGAGACAACTCATATCCCAAAAACCATAAGCTGAGCTACCTGTGCCTGAATACAATACCCATTTAAGTTCATTCAGTTTGGAAGAATATATGCGGAAAATATAATGACATTGTCACAATATTGGCTTGACTGATGATTGGTCACAATGTATTCTGCTCAACCACCAGGCACTTAAAACAGTAAGTTTGCTGTTTATTAGCAGAGAACAACATTGGTGAATACTATCCTAAAATTGCAAAGGTAAGATTAATGTATAGAAACATTTTTAGTACCGGTAAATACTTTTGGGGTCTTAATGTCTGTCTGCATATTTGACCATTATTCCCATAACATTTAAAATGGTTGCATATTGTTGCATTGAATTCCTTTTAGTCCTCAGATATAGTAAAAACTAAATAATAAATACACCTCTTGCTTTGACAGACAAATAAGAGTAAAGACCTGTCCCTTTTATGACCTACTAACCTTCTTTGTCCCACAGACAACCCTCAGTAGCCCCGCCCATTAACATTTCCAGGTACTCCTTGTTACTTATCAATTCCCCATGTCACCTTTACGGCCTTTATTTATTTGTCGACTACATGGTGTGGAACAAAGTCGAGGGTATTACTCAGGTAGATGGATGATAGCTCAGTTGATGTGACTCATCAATCTGAGAAATTTGACTTCCTCGATCTCATACAGCGGTTACTGTCATATTATGGAGTGGTATGACCAAGATCAATGGCGTTTTAAATGCTTCCCAGTTAGGGCTGATCAGGGATAGTAAAAAGGAAGTTGGTCATAAATGTGTCTCAACACACACTGGGAACTGCTTCGTTTTATAGCTGGGGAATTCTGGCTTAAATGAATGAACTTGCAATCCCAACAATCAAGCTGCTAAATGTCACATGTCGACCAATATTTATCTCTTTGGAAGTGTTCAACAGCCAATGCCTTTATCACTCCAAGGAGTGCTTCTAAGAACACAGTTCATGTTAGGACAAGACTGGGAATAGAATATATTTGGATAGTTCATTTATTCAGTATACAATGACATTTTCTTTGTAAACTTGAATATATACTGACACTACAAATAAATGTATTCTGATTCAGGTGCCTTTAAATAATCAATTGAGTTTGGTTTGATGTGGGGCTGCAATTATCGATTATTTCAGTAGTTGAATAATCTATCCATTAGTTAGCTAGATGAATGGAGTAATCGGATTAAACACACTCTATAGCTTCATTGTGTATTTTAGGGGAAATAGTTAAAATAAACACGTTATCTGCTTGCCACACCAGCTTGCTCTAATACAGCGGCCGTGCGGAAACTATGTCCACTTATCTAAAGTTCCATGCAGTCCATGTTGTCTGGATTTTGTGAATGCTTTTTATACTCGTTGTTTGAATAATTCAAGCAGTTTTTGCTTTCTGGTCTAATTGATTAATCAATTAATTGTTGCAGCCCTCATTTGATGCATATAAATAATTTCAAACAAAAAACATAAATATTTAACAAATGTTTAAAAAACAAGTTATTTTAACAACAATGCAGTTGTGTTGAATCCCACATAAACGTGTCAACAAAACAACATTTATTTTTAGTGAGCATATACACTATATTGCCAAAAGTATTTGGCCAGTCATGTAGAAGGAGGAAGGGGCCCGCTCCAAACTGTTCCCACAAGGTTGAGAGCATGGAATTGTTCAAAATGTTTTGGTATCCTGGAGCATTCAAAATTAATTTCACTGGAACGAAGGGGCCAAGCCCAACTCCTAAAAAAACAACCCCACACCATAATTCCTCCTCCACCAAATTTCAAACTCCGCAAAACCCAGTCCGAAATGTACCGTTCTCCTGACAACCTCCAAACCCAAACTCGTCCATCATATTGACGGATGGAAAAGCGTAATTCGTCACTCCAGAGAACGCGAGTGACGTGCTTTACACCACTGCATCCGACACTTTACATTTGTCTTGGTGTTGTATGGCCTAGATGCATCTGCTCGGCCATGGAAACCCATTCCATGAAGCTCTTTGCGTACTGTACGTGGGCTAATTGGAAGGTCACATGAAGTTTAGAGCTCTGTGGCAACTGACTGTGCAGAAAGTCTATGCACTATGTGCTTCAGCTTCCGCTGACCCCTCTCTGTCAGTTTACGTGGCCTACCACTTGGTGGCTGACTTGCTGTTTTTCCCAAACTCTTCCATTTTCTTATGATAAAGCCAACAGTTGACTTTTGAATATTTAGGAGCGAGGAAATTTCACGACTGGATTTGTTGCACAGGTGGCATCTTATGACAGTTACACCCTGGAAATCATTGAGCGTGGCCCATTCTTTCACAAATGTTTGTAGAAACAGTCTCCATGCCTAAGTACTTGATTGTATACAGGCCAAGTGATTAGGACACCTATTGCCAAATACGTTTGGCAATATAGTCTATATATACATATGCAATATTTTGTAAATGATTTTCCAACATGATCTGGTCGAGTCCTCAATTACATAATGATTAGCATGCTCAAAATTACAATGAATAAGAAGGTTAAAACATTGTCCTGAAGCAATATGAAGACCATCAACTTGTACAACATCTAATGTACAGAATATCAGAATCATTTATTCAGATATAAATATCACATATTACAGCTGGGATGGATCCCCCTCCCCAATCACCCCCTGAAAATGATCTGTCTAGTGCACACTTATTGATGGTGAAAAATTATACGTATCTGCAATTATCGCGTTTAATCTTGAGTTAACTATGGACAAAATGCGATTAAACGCGGTTAAATATATTAATCGTTTGACAGCCCTAATATATATAATTTTTTATTGAAAAAGGTCACTATATTCAACGTGATAATACTTTCAACATATTCTGCTAAACATTAAGGAACATAATCTAATATTCTAATAGGGATTTTGTAGATGCCGAATAAATATAAACGATTTTCAAGGGAAATTATTATGGAATCTATTTCCATGGGAATGATCATGGCAGATTTTTGTATCCGGACAAAATATGAGAATATTTAATCATTCTCGGTGATGCTGTTTTAAAAGTCCAACAAGGACTTACAAGTAAAGAAATACATGTGAAATTGTTTGAAGTGAACGACGGTGTGTAATTAATAGAGTCTCATTAGTCTATCAGCATATTAACTTTGCATACACAGCGGACCACTGATGTGCGCAGTGAGCATGCAGGGGGTGTTTACACAAAAACTCACAAAAACCTCTCCTTCTCTTTCCCTGCGGCGAGAAAAACAATGTGCGCTGCAGTGATGAACATTTCTTCTCGTTTCATGTTTAACCCTGCTCATTTCCCGCAGTAAGAACCCCGGAAACAGGCAGCAGCTCAGGGGGGAAATGACTGATGGCTGGTTGTCATTGTGTTTGGGACTGCACCGTCTCCTCTTGGCTTTAGGAGGCTGAGGCGCACAACAGGATATTGCAGAAAGATTCTAGTGTTTGCTGGGCGCTGCTTACTCGACACATGGTTCAGCCTGCATGTGAACTAACTATCTGTTCTTATCAAGGGTTTGTACAGTACTTGGACTAAATTTCTCAATACGATTCACACACACTTCATGTGAGTTTATTAGACAATGAAGAAAAAATGTGATTATTAGAATGAGAACTTGTTTCTCTTTTGCTATAAATGTTGTCTTATTAGCTATTTTTGAACAGTGCATCAATTATCCCCATTGATTACAACAGGGTGTGGCATGGTTCAGGAGCTACCCCCCCTACATGGACACCGCTCAATCATCTAGGGCAGGGGTAGGGAACCTATGGCTCGCGAGCCAGATGTGGCTCTTTTGATGACTGCATCTGGCTCTCGGATAAATCTGAGCTGACATTGCTTAAAGGGGAACATTATCACCAGACTTATGTAAGCGTCAATATATAACTTGATGTTGCAGAAAAAAGACCATATGTTTTTTTAACCGATTTTCGAAGTCTAAAAGGGTGAATTTTGATTGAAACGCCTTTCAATTGTTCGCTGTCGGAGCAATGACCTTTCACCCGTGACGTCACAACAGGAAGCAATCAGCCATTTTCTCAAACACATTACACACAAGTCAAATCAGCTCTGTTATTTTCGTTTTTTTCCATACCTCAGAGACATCATGCCTCGTCGGTGTGTTGTCGGAGGGTGTAACAACACGAACAGGGACAGATTCAAGTTGACTTACGTGGAGTGTGCTAATCAGACATATCAAAGGTCACGGCATGTTAATCGATGCTAACATGCTATTTAGGCTAGCTGTATGTACATATTGCATCATTATGCCTCATTTGTAGCTATATTTGCATCCAGCCTTTCCCTCCACCCCCATTTAATGCCAAACAAACACATACCAATCAACGGATTCAATTTGCACCAGTGGTCAAAAGATGCGAAAGTCCCTCCCACACTTTACCGACGAGAGCGATGCTACGACAGATATGTGTGGATATCCTGCGACACTCAAAGCAGATAAAGATAAAGTCAACGAAATCTCAAAGGTGAGTTTTGTTGATGTTATTGACTTATGTGCTAATTAGACATATTTGCTCACGGCATGACTGCCAGCTAATCGATGCTAACATGTTATTTAGGCTAGCTGTATGTACATTATGCCTCATTTGTAGCTATATTTGCATCCAGCCTTTCCCTCCACCCACATTTAATGCCAAACAAATACATACCAATCGTTGGTTAGAAGACGTTCACCGAATTTGTCCTTGCTTCCTCCCGTTCCGCTGTCTGTTGTGATATGGCTCAATAGCTTCAGTTTGTTCTTAAATTTCTTTTTCGCAACCTGCCTCCACACTCCAACCATCCGTTTCAATACATGCATAATCTGTTGAATCGCTTACGCCGCTGAAATCCGAGTCTGAATCCAAACTATTAGCTAAACCTTTCTGTGCTATCCACCATCTTTGTTTGCGGTGATGTCACGCTGTGATGTCACAGGAAAATGGACGGGTGTATATAACGATCGTTAAAATCGGGCACTTTAAAGCCGTTTTTCGGGATATTGCGTGATGGGTACAATTTTGAAAACAACTTTGAAAAATAAAATAAGCCACTGGGAACTAATTTTTATTGGTTTTAACCCTTCTGAAATTGTGATAATGTTCCCCTTTAACACGATAAGTAATGAATAATTCCACTTGTAATCACAGTGTTAAAAATAACGTTCAGAATATTAAACATTTTCAAGCTTTTTTATGTTCAAAAAGTTGCATTAATGGTAAGAAGTTATTTGGTTATTATTGGTTAGTATGGGGCTTGCCCTGCTGGGGGTTCTTCAGACCACCAAGCACCGACATGAGAGCCTGTTTCAGGGTTACAATATTGTTTTATTTTTCAGTAAGTCTCTCAGTTGCTTTCCAGCAATTGACTTTTCCTCTTTCGTTCTCGTTCGCTCTGTGGCTCCATCTCCAACCCCGTCTCTCCTCCTGGCTGCTGCTTATAACAGAGCGACAGGTAATTAGATAACAAGGCTCAGGTGGGCCATCTACGCACCTGTCGCTGATTTCGAGGCCGGTCCTGGCACACCCCGTTTCGCTGCAGGCCCGCAGGCCACGCCCCCTACACAGTTAGCTTCAGAATAACAATGTAATTACAAAGAATAAGAGACCTATTATACTCTAGAAATGTTGGTCTTACTTAAAAATGCCTGCGTTTAGTTGTGTTCAGTGTTAAAAAAAATAGTATATGGCTCTTACGGAAATACCTTTAAAAATATTTGGCTTTTTGGCTCTCTCAGCCAAAAAGGTACTTGACCCCTAATTTAGGGCCTGCGCAATTAATTTGACACAAAGGGCAAAATTTAGAGAAAACATTTTGTCTGGGGGCCGGTACATCTGATTTTTAGGAACAGTAATACAAAACCTCACAATAATGTCTGATTGAATGCTAAAAAGGTTATGACAGACCGCCTCAAAAAACAGAACGCAATTTTATGTTTTTTTATTGAATGAGACACCCAGAATGTACATGAAAATAAAGAATGTTAACCATGTTAAACCCAGATTCCAATCTAACAAAGGTCTTAACTCATTCTCTTTCTATGCCACATCAATGTGGAATCCACTCCCAACAGGTGTAAAAGTAAGTGCATCTCTTTCCTTATTCAAAACCGCTCTAAAACAATACCTCCTGGCAACTTCAACCCTTTACTAATACCCTCCTCCATTCACATCCCATTTCCCCGGAGTGTAAATAAACTAATGTAAATAATCAAATGTATTTCTAATGTATATACTTGTTCGAGACGGAGCTTGAGAAAAGCGCTGTATAAATATAATTCACTTCACTTCACTTCATTTATGCTATCTGAACTCACTAAGTTCTCTGCTCGCTGTACATATCCTACTAAGTCAGACCTACACTGTTTCAATGTCCATTTCTCTGTTGATGCAATTGTTGATGACTGAAGTATTGATATCAACCAAAGCTCCTCATCCCACCCCCGGATTGTAAATAATGTAAATAATTCAATGTATATACTATGGTGATTAACTTGTGTGATGGCTGTATTATGCTGATAGTATATATTTGTACCATGAATTGATTAATGTGGTCCCCGACTTAAACAAGTTGAAAAACTTATTTGGGTGTTACCATTTAGTGGTCAATTGTACGGAATATGTATGAACTGTGCAATCTACTAATAAAAGTTTTAATCAATTTCAATCAATCAATTTACAATTTTAACTATGACCGATAAAACACTGAATATTGACAACATATGAACGTCACACCTCCTCTTGATCGACATATTTCAACATCAACCGAAACACAACAAAAATGCAACACAGACAGTGCAATATGAACACGAAAGGTAAAAAAAAAAAAGAAACCACCTACAATCTGATACATCTGATATATCACTAAGCTTTAAAACTTTTCTGTAAAAATCTCATTCCGCATCTGTCCCTGACACCCGCATTTCAGGCTGGCTGCTCTGCAAACAGTCTGTGGAAACGCTACCCACCCACAGTGCTTGGTTCCTCGTCTGAGCTGCTGTGACTTAGATCACCATATAACTAGTATATGATGAAAAAGCGCGAATTACAACCATTGAAACACTTTGTATATTTCAAGATTTACAGTAAATTGAAAACATCACTGCACATCATATCTACAGCTACAGTTTCAAACTTAAAGATCTAAAAACATTATTTGGAAATGTCTGGCGAGCCAGATTGATCAGTGTGGAAGTTTCCTGCGTCTCGCCCGGCTTCTTCTGGTCACAGTATCACACAGCTCAGGATACAGGTTTGACACAGTATTTAATACATCTTTTATTTTACACAATTGTCCTTCTGTTCAGCTTCTCAGGTTTGACACAGTCTTTAGTACATCTTTTACTGTACGCAATTGTCCGTCTGTCCAGCTTTTCAGCTTTCTCTTGTTCGTCTCTGTTCCTCTGTCCTGCGTCCTCCTGCGTCCTCATGTCTCTTCCCTTTCATGGTCTCCAGCGCTGCTAATAAAGGGAACAGGTGATTAGATCACTCGTTCCAGCTGAGGTATCCACTCACCTGTTGGCTGCTTCATGGCCGGCCCCTGCACACACCCCGCCCGCAGGGGACGCGCGGAACACGCCCCTCTCCACAATCAGGTCTGATCTATAGCCACTTATCCACAGTGCCAACATATCCGTCTATCCAACTATGCCTCTTGGATATTTCAACCCCAAACCATTTTTTTTTAACTTATGAAAGTGGAACGTGCAACTATCATCTTTAATGGATAGTTTATATACTGTATGTATACTTTTTTTTTTTTTACCTTCTTACCCTTTTTTGATATTGCAAAGCAATGATTTCATTGTGGATTTGTTTCAGATTTGGAATTGATTCTCAATTCAACACAATATATTATTTGATATAAAAATTATAATAAAACCTTTTTAAAGACAGGTTAAAGGTTATTAACGTAAGACGCATACATGCAGTAACGAATCACGTAAATGGACTAAAATCTTCTTTTTAAAATTTAAGTCTCAATACATAATCAATACAAGAAAAACAATTTATTTTTGAATATTATGAATCAATCTAGAAACGAATTAAGTAAGAATCACGAGCTCCACAAACCACGTTAAACCCAGATTTCGTTCTAACAAAGGTCTTAACTCATTCTCTTTCTATGCCACATCAATGTGGAATGCACTCCCAACAGGTATAAAAGTAAGTGCATCTCTATATTCCTTCAAAACCGCTCTAAAACAACACCTTTACTAATACCCTCCTCCATTCACATCCCATCTCCCCGGATTATAAACAACTCAAATGTACTTCTAATGTATATACTTGTTCTTATGCTATCTGAACTCACTATGTTCTCTGCTGGCTATACATATCCCACTGTAAGACCTACACTGTTTCAATGTCCACATTTCTCTGTTGATGCAATTGTTGATGACTGAAGTTCTGATATCAACCAAAGCTCCTCATCCCGCCCCCCGGATTGTAAATAATGTAAATAATTCAATGTACATACTATGATGATTAACTTGTGTGATGACTGTATTATGTTGATAGTATATATTTGTACCATGAATTGATTAACGTGGACCCCAATTTAAACAAGTTCAAAAACTTATTCGGGTGTTACCATTTAGTGGTCAATTGTACGGAATATGTACTGTACTGTGCAATCTACTAATAAAAGTATCAATCAATCAATCAATCAATTTTTTCAGCACCCCTTACCTTATTGGCAATACAAATTCGGAAAATTTGGCTGTTGTCTGTATTGTTGTTGATCTGAGGTATATTCCCTGTGTCAATGTATGTGTGGGCTCCACACACTCTGCCTCGGACATCACTATTATTCACAAATGTCAATATTTGAGAAACGTTGACATGCTCTATCAATCACACACGGTCACCTCTCCACCGGTCAATGGCACACTTAACTATCTGGTGGCGTCTTTGTGCCACACAAACCATTTCCTTGTATTTGTTGTTGTTTGATCTGTCCCTGCTTCAACATGACGTCCGGCTGATCCGGGCTCTTTAATCGTGTATGGACGGCTGTCATTTTTCCGAACCCCCGCTCCGGCTTGAAGTGCATTAACAGTGGCTGACCTCTCTAGCTGCCAGTGACGGTCGTCTGTCAACGCAGGTTAATTCTCAGTCTTGCGAGGGTCAAGAGCCGACACATAATGATGTCTGACAGTGTTGCATGTCAACAGCGACTGAAGGGCTACTGCGAAGATTCAATTCAATCTGCGGCTGTAATCCGAGCGCATCCTTGCTGATCTCATGATCCTAAATACCAATTGACACACATCGGAGCATGGAGGCTAAGCAAATTAGCATCAATCTATGTTGCCTCGCTCTGCATCACAGAATATCACAGCTGGGGATGGGAACCTTTCATATTTCATACTTTGGACCGGTACCATTTTTTGAAATTCACATTTAACACTGAGCTGCACTGCAGTGGCTGGCTTGTTTTCTTACATCCATCCCCATCCATTTTCTACCGCCTGTCTCTTTCGGGGTTGGTGGGGGTGCTGGAGCCTATCTCAGCGGCATTCGGGTGTAAGGCGGGGTACAACCTGGACAAGTCGCCACCTCATCGCAGGGCCAACACAGATAGACAGACAACATTCACACTCACATTCACACACACTAGGGCCAATTTAATTATAATAATAATAATGGATTAGATTTTATATTGCGCTTTTCTATTATTAGATACTCAAAGCGCTCACAGAGAAGTGGGAACCCATCATTCATTCACACTTTGTGGTGGTAAGCAACATTTGTAGCCACAGCTGGAGTAGACTGGCGGAAGCGAGGCTGCCAGTTGTCGCCTACTGCTCCGACCACCACCTATCATTCATTCATCATTCATTCACCAGTGTGAGCGGCACTGGGGGCAAGGGTGAAGTGTCCTGCCCAAGGGCAGGACGGCAGCGATTTGGATGTCAAGAGGTGGGGAGCGAACCTGCAACCCTCAGATTTCTGGCACGGCCGCTCAACCCACTACGCCATACCCCCCTGCCATTTAGTGTTGCCAATCAACCTATCCCCAGGTGCGGGATCCCAGCCCAGGATCGAACCGAAGACCTTCGTTTTGTGAGGCACATGCACTAACCCCTGTGACACCGTGTTGCCTGTTTTCTTGAACTTGTGTCTCATTTACAAATACTGTGCTGTACTATATCATACAGTACACTTTTCATGCAGTTCAATTCCAAGACATTAGTCTATAGACTTTGGTGTGTTGCCTCAGCCAGGAAGTAGTCTTTGCCATTAAGTTGAATGTGCCAGTTTTGACATTTGTTGAATCCAACAAAGTGTTTATACTGTAAGTATTGTATTTCTTACACACCAGCTACGTGATTGTAACGTGCATCTTCGTTGTAGTTTTAAATACCAAATTTGGAGGTGTTGGGATTGCCATGTAAAATTGTTAATGCTAATTGATAGCATGTCTATGGCCAATCCGATAGCATTTACATAGCAAATTTTGAAAAGTGGAGCCCTACTTTTGTAATCTACTTTTGAGTACCTTCTTTTTGCTTTGTTGGCATGGAAAATTGTAACATTACCTACAAGTAGTTCAGCTGAGTCTGCTCTAAAGGGATTGTTTCCTGTCCACGTGCTTTTGAGTCTTCAACCAGATGTGTAGTTACGTGCAACAAAATGTATTGAAATATGGCACCGTTTGCTTTTAAGGTATTTGGTAGTACAGACGGGTTCATCCGGTACCTATTGTATTACCAAATTTGGTATCTCTATTTATAGCAACCCCCTTATGCCATGTCCAGAGATGATGCTCTCTTGAATACTTTTGGAACAACACATCATCACTACAGTAAAACTAAATCCAGCTCAACCCCAGCATACTGTTGACATCATTTTACACTCACACACAGCATTTATGCAGCAAAATAGTAATAATAATAGCACTAACAGTACTAAAACAAACTATCAAGCCCCAGGGCCACCCCTGGCTTAAATTTATTTTGAAGCCCCTGCCCATTTCAAAAAAAGTTTTACACATCTTTATTGACGATTTATATACTTTTTTATTCAAACTTTATTTTAATTTGAAACTTATGTATTGAATGAAATGAAATAAATGAAAACTTTTTCAATATGTTTTTAGTGCAATATAACACATTTGACGTAGTTAAAACATAAGTCTGAGATGAGATGGCGTCCAGGGCGTACCCCGCCTTTCGCCTGACTGTAGCTGAGATAGGCACCAGCGCCCCCCGCGACCTCAAAGGGAATAAGCGGTAGGAAATGGATGGATGGATAACACATACATTGTCAGAATTTCCTGAACTTTCTTACAAGGCCATCAGTAACGCTGCATGTGCACTGGGGGGGGGGGGAGTGAAAATGTCCAGGGAGTTTTGCCATATTTTTGTAACAGTGACAGAGCAGGAAAGGCCTAGGAATACATGTTTGCATAAAATTTCATATGAGGCACCCTGTCATTCATTGACGTTTTATATGGAGGTGTGAGGGCCGGAGGGCTATACAGATGCCATAACCAGTTCATAATTTCACTGATCGTATTAGTTTAAACCTCCATACTTTGCACTAGACTTTGTTTATTTTACGGATGTTTGAGCCACCATTGTGCAGTTTTCGAAATGTATAGTTTCCAGATTTTTTTAAGTCGGATTTGAATTTTTTAGGCTTTTGTTCCAAAACTAGCCTACTTGTTACTAGTAGGAGAGTGTGTTATTTTTATTATTAATCATTTTTTTTTGAATGGCTACTTTGTTGAGACAAAATAGCAAAAATAAATATGGTTATTTTTGCATAATTCACATTGCAGTGTTTATCTTATATTGCTCAAATGGTGTTCATTTGCAACAATGCATCAGTGGCATCACAGTAGAAGAAGTGTTAATTTGAGAGAAGAGCTGTCGTAATTTATCAGTATCAGCAAAGTGTTGCTATATCAGATATTGGTAAAAAAAATTTAAATTAAAATAGAAAACCTAATGTACGGCATCTCCATTCTGAACCCTTTTGCAAATACAATTCAATACCATAAAATAAAAAAATAAAAACAAACAAGACAAATATTTCGGTCCATACCAGCTTAACCTTACCATGATCTGCAACACTTAGTGTAAAGTGGCGTCTTAAACTAGTGAAAAGCCTTAAAAAACATTTAAACTATTAGAAGCCAACATAATAATTACAATTTAAGGGACTTTATAAACAAAAGCAGTCTTTTTTCTGGATGTGGAAATTGTGCAGAGACGTTCTATTCTTCTTTGTTAGGCTGATGGAACTTTGCAGGCAATGATGATTGAACCTAATGTTTGTTTTGGGTGTGAATAGTGCAATCAGTTTCCAATTAATAACTGTTTAATGCTTCACAAAATATATATGATATAAATATAAATTGGTGCCATCTCTCCAGCCAAATGTGTGCTTTAGGGGCATACAGGCTGTTCCCCAGTTAAATGTTTTTTTGTTTATATCTAAATGTGACATTATAGCCTGGTGTTGTGGAAAGGTGCACTTCAAATATGCTAATCAAACATCTGGCGTTTTTGCAGAGAAAATGGGCTTTGTTGTCCTAAATAAAATGGGTACTTTATTTTAAATGCACCGCAGTCGTTCGGTGGTTAATAGTGTTGCATTTTATTTTAAATATTGTTTGCGAATAAGAGATAAATGTAACCTACACTAGTTTTTTTTCTTTCTTTTGAAGCCCATCCTCAGATACCAACACACCCTCCTTCCCGTCCCACCCTCTGCTGAAAGCCATTACAGAAATACAATTTCTAATACCTCCGCACAAGCCTTCGATCGACTGCAAACAAATTTATATTCAGGCGGTAAACAGAGCGCTGCAGAGATTTATTTATCGAGTGTGCAGCAGAGAAACAAGCAGGCGTGTGAACCCTGAATAACCTCGGAGCTGACGTGAAGATGGATCAGCGCACCATGCAAATGCACCTATTGCACTCAGTCATTCAGCACATCTCTGCCTGTAGAATCCCATTAAGTCCCACAGCTGAGGCCATATTTCTGGACTGGGAGAATCCACTTTAGAAGTTGTTCATTTCCAAGGGAAGGCATTTCTAATTGGTATGGACCTTAAGGACATCTAAGACATATTATTGAAAGAAAACATTACCATTTAGAAACATGCCAGCTTTGTTTTAGGTTGAGTTCAGTGTTGGTGTTTCAATACACTGTTGTTAATGTAAACAGCAGGCTAGAGTGAACTTGCACTTACTGTTACTAAAAGCAGGAGTGTCAGACCTTGTTATTGGGGACACACTGCATATATGGTTGCCTTCAGAGGGCCATTAGTAACATGAAATATATGAATATAAACGCATGACAGCCTAATTACACATTTTGCATATCGGCAACTGTTTTTGATTATTACATTTTTGACTAACAAATTGATAGACACCTAGACTTTAAATTTTAAATCAATGTGACAAGCAAAAATGTAAGTACACAGTGTATATCTTATAAGCAACAAAACATGTTTTAAACATATCGCTGCATGATTCGATAATATTAAAGAAGAATATATGCAATTGCATTTATTTGGCATGATTGGCCCATTTCACCCAAAAGTTCAGGACCTTTATGTTCCTGGAACATCTAGTTCGTATTGGAGTTGTACGGTATACTGGTACTAGTATAGCTTTGCTATACTCGTGAATCAAAAATGGTACTAAACTCTTTTTCAAAAGTACCGGTTCATCATATTTTTTTTTTACAGGTATGGCGGTCCGTCGTATTCACGTCGTGACACTGCTGGTTTTACAAGCAGAGGAGCATGTTCGGCAGTGCACAATCACGGAGTACTTACAAGCAGTCACAGTGTGTAGACAGAAAAGGGAGAATGGGTGCATTTTGGCTTAAAATCTAATGATTAAGGTGAAGCTATAACACCAAAATGCCCACAGGAAGAGGTGCTTTAAAACATGGCTAGCTAGTTAGGGGCTGTGACAGTCTCTTACTGTCGTCGCTCGGGTTCAGCAGACCACCAAGGAAGGACATCTCTTTAGCAGGTTTGACTTCTTTATTTTGCAATAAAGCCGGGCTGCACTTTGGCTCGTTCGCCGGTCGCTTTTCAGCCGCCGTCGTCTGCTCTCTGTCGCTCTTGCTCTTCAGGCACTGCATCTGCTGCGGACACTCCAACTCCTTCTCTGATCTCTCCTCCTTCTCCCCTTTTATACAGCAGGAGGAGATGAGTTAATTGTGTGCAGGTGTGTGTGCCACGCACCTGATTTAGATTGTGGAGGCATTGCTCCCAGCAAGCCCCGCCTCTCCGCTCCACCGCATCCTCCACCTCCTTGCCGCCATTTTGGGCAGGGCAGCGTGCCCTGCCCTGCCCTGCCTTCGGCCCATTTGGCTCCGCCTCTCCACAGGGTCTGATGTCAATCCACAGTCGGCAGCGTTTTAGCTACCTCTAAATCACTATTCCTCGTCTCCATGGTGACAAATAAAGTAAGTTTCTTACAAGTATCCTCCCTGCAGGACGAGGAATAGCTAAACATGCTTCACTAAACACCGTAGGAGGATACGATAGCTCACCGGCGTCACAATGTAAGCAAATGCCATCGGTGGATCTAAACCTCACAGCCACCGTAATGACACCAAGTACAAGAGCGTATCTAGTCGATACTATTATGATTACATCAATATTTTTCATCAACACAAAATTTAAATTTTTTTCATTCCTACTATATTCATAAAATCAGGTAATACGTCCCTGGACATATGAAAACCTAAAATATGACCAATGTATGATCCTGTAACTACTAGGTATCGCAATGATACCCACATTTGTGGTATCATCCAAAACTAATGTAAAGCATCCAAACAACAGAAGAATAAGTGATAGTTACATTTCAACAGAAGTGTAGATAGAACATCATAAAACTAAAAATAACCAGATATTAACAGTAAATGAACAAGTAGATTGATAATCCACTGCATTTCACGGTTCAGGGTAGTTTGTACATACTGTATCAGGCTGATGACGTATGGAGGAGTGGTTTAGTATACTTCTACATTGATACCATGTTAACAAACAGACAATATTAGGTCAGAGTTATTTCACTAAGAAGTAAGTACATGAAATACAAAACAATATGATTTAAAGAATAAAGTCTACCAAATTGTTCATAAAAAGTCAGTATTTTGTCCATAATAATATGTCCACATAATGTTGGCTATAGAGAACATACAAACCCTTTATTTATTGAACCAAAAATACAGAAATTCCACGACATAGTAAATTTGCAAACAGTTAAAATTATACAAAAAGCAAACTACAACCTGCTACCCAAGAATATACAACAATTCTTCTCAACAAAAGAGGAGAAATATAATCTTAGAGAAAAATGTAGTTTAAAACATTTGTACGCACGTACAACACTTAAGACCTTCAGTATATCAGTATGTGGAATTAAATTAGGGCAGCACGGTGTCAGAGGGGATCGTGCGTCTGCCTCACAATACAAAGGTCCTGAGTAGTCCTGAGTTCAATCCTGGGCTCATTATCTTTCTGTGTGGAGTTTGCATGTCATCCCTGTGACTGCGTGGGTTCCCTCCGGGTATTCCGGCTTCCTCCCACTTCCAAAGACATGCACCTGGGGATAGGTTGATTGGCAACACTAAATGGTCCCTAGTGTGTGAATGTGAGTGTGAATGTTGTCTGTCTATCTCTGTTGGTCCTGCGATGAGGTGGCGACTTGTCCAGGGTGTACCCCGCCTTTCGCCCGATTGAAGCTGAGATAGGCTCCAGCGCCCCCCGCAACCCTGAAGGGAATAAGCGGTAGTAAATGGATGGATGGATCGATGGATGGAATGGATTAAGCAAAGCAATTACACAATGTACTAATATGATGATCCACATCAACAAACTCTTCAAACTTAAAGTGTTTACAAAGTACAAAGAAGAAGAACCATGATAAACATTCTAAATTTATCTCATCCATCCATTCATTTTACTCATCTCACCATATGAAATGTAATGTTGTGATCCGCTGCCCGGATCACATTTTGATTTTGGTTTTTGAGTCCTTTTGTGTTTTCTGTTTGTCTTGGACTCTTTCGGTTCCTGGTTGCACTTCCATGTTTGTTTTGTTACCATAGTTTCTGATTTGTTCCACCTGCTCTTGTTTTGACGCGCACCTGTGGTTACTGATTGCTGCCCTGATTTAAGCCTGCCTCCTTGTTTCTCTCGTTCTCGTTTGGTAGTTTGTGTTTCACGCCGTTGTTGTTTCGCAATAGTAACTAACTCTTCCGGGCTACATTATACAACCCCCTCTCCCCCCAACCATGCCCACCTCAACCGATGCACTAAAATGAGTTTGACACCCCTGCAGTAAAGGGAAAAAAGTGCTGTATCATACAAACTGCTGTGAAATATTGACGAGACTAGCTCCTCCATGAGTCAATCTGATTCTATGGGTTTGCCAGCTTAGCTTTGAGACAAGCCCTTATCATGTCTTGTAATCCGTTATTGCTCTTTCCTGTTGCTCTGTGCCAAACTTGCAAATGTTCGCCATTTAAAAGTTAAATATATTACAATAATTTGGTGAGGAACAAAAATAATTCAATCATCTGTGTTTTTATATATTTGACGGTATTTTAGATGATCGATGATGGCTATATTTGTCGTCTTTATTTTCATTAGAACTTTGCGAGAGCTATACACTTTTATTGAGCTGGCGAGGTGAAAAGCCATCAAAACGCGTGTTGACTTGACGGTGAGTGTAAACACTGTTCGTGGCGGATGATCTTTTTTTTGTTTAGTTTGTAATATTCACTGAATTTGTTTTGCATTGCGTAAAATAAGTTGATATTTATTGCAATCTCTTGTTGTAAACCGGTGCAAGGAGTGATATCAAAGCACTCATAATGCCATTTTTACCATGAGACTGATTTTTTTTTGTTTATGAGTTCTGCATGTATTTTTTCGTCAGTGTGATTTCTAACATAATTAAGTATAAAAATGGGAATTTATGTGAGTCCATTAGAGATGCTTGAAAATAATCCAAAAAAGGAAATCACTTGAAATCATTAATACTTTTCAACTGTAAGTGAACAATCAGTCAATGAATCAATCAAAGTTTATTTACATAGCCCTTAATGACACAATGACATTCTCTGCTCAGATCCCACATCAGGACAAGAAAAAAACTCAACCGAATGGTCCAATTCAGTTTGAGACACATACTTGAGTGCACATTTGAGATGGGAGGTACCAGTATATTTGTTGTACAACTACACTTTTGGTGGCAAAACTCAGCTGAATTACCAGTAATGTTAATTAGTGAAATTGAACATAAGTACTGAACTCTTGACTGACCTACTTATAGATAATGAGTTTTGGGGGGTTCTGGAAAAGCGCCTTCATAATTTCTCTGCTGGACCCGTGTGGAAAGCCAAGATAACCAGATTTGGACAATTTTAGGAGAAGCTGGGTGGAGACCCAAGCAGAACCGTCCTGCCGCGTGTGACAAGGACCCCCCCATTATCCCACGTGTAGAAAAAGTGCCCAAAAAACCAAATTTGGACGGAGGGTTTTCTTTATATTTTTGCTGGCTTTTTGTTTTCATTTATTTCTTTCAAATTTACAATATTCCTGTAATTACTTTGTCCAATTGTTTTAATACATGCTGTAAGAAAAAACTAAAAACTTTGTCATCATTATTGATGTTCAGTAATTCCAACTCTTAAAAATCATAACATCTGCGTGTGCTCTGATATTATGTTACCATAGAAAGGTTACAAAATACACATACCATAGTGACTTTTTCCCTTATTCACATTAGAAATTGATGAATTAATTAATGTGATGTTTTTGGAACAGCCACTTAATATTCCAAATCAAATTCTACCATAAGTGCACATCTTTCATTAAAGAATATTTTACAAAGACAATTACTGACACACACAAACACACATATATACAAGATTTCTGTGTTTTATGTTATGATCCGCTGCCCGGATCATATTATGTTTTAGGTTTTGAGTCTTTTTGTATTATGTTCGGTTAATGACTTCCTTAGTTCATGGTTTGTTCTGTCACCATAGTTACTTATTAGTTTCAAATGCCACTTGTTTCCGGACGCACACCTGTTTTTATAATTACTGTCCTGAATTAAGCCTAACTCCTTTGTTCATTCGACCTTGCTTCCTAATTTGTGTTTCACAACAGTGACGACTCTGATTCCAGATCTGTACTTGCTAGCTTCCGTGCTAAGCTTTTGCTCCTCTAGCTCCCATGCTAGTAGTTTTGTTTAGCCTTTTGTGCATTCTGAAAGTTTTTCTGTTCATAGTCTGTTTTAATTTTGAATAAAATATTTTTTCCTTACTTTCACGCTGTGTCCGAACCCGACTGCACCCTGAGAGAACCACCCGCATCGCCACTATGCTACGCAATCGTCTACAGTCCTCAATACCGGGGTAGAGCAGAATATACGTTAGGTCAGGAAAAAACAAAGCGGCTATATCATCCCTACAAGCCTGCGAGACAGGCTTGTAGGGATGATATATATATATATATATATATATATATATATATATATATATATATATATATATATATATACATACAGTATATATATATATATATATATATATATATATATATATATACATATATATACATACAGTATATATATATATATATATATACATACAGTATATATATACATATATATATATATACATACAGTATATATATATATATATATATATATATATATATATATATATATATATATATATATATATATATATATATATATATTTATATACTTTATATATATTTGTGTGTGTGTGTATTTTGTACTGAGTAATGGAAAAAACTACAACTATTTTGTATTATACGGAGGTGTTTTGCTCTCTTATGAAAAAATTAAATAAGGCAACAACTTCACACAAAAATCAAAAACATATAGCAGCATTATATGTCCGAAAGTTTCACAACATTTTTAAAATAAATGTGTTATCTACTATTGGATCGTGTTAGCTGGTGCAGGCGCACCAACGTTGTCCTACTGTTGCAGAAAAAATACAGTGTTTGTGTATACACTTTTGTTTTGTTTTGCACAAATAAAAAATCCAGGAGCACAAACTTTGTTAAGTCCAACTTCTTGATCTCTGTTTGTGTATTTGTTCGAGGCTAATTACAAATCTGCTGCTGCTGAACTTCTAACTGCTTCTAAATACCAGCTGTCATGACCTTTGAACCCATTAAGTGTGTCTTTCACATGACCCAAGCGTCGATTTACATAAACCATTAGCTGACTTAATGTGGGCCTGTATGATGCAAATGAAAGTTGGCATTGTTGCAATGAAAAATAATCAATTTCTAAAAAAAAAAAAAAAATGCCAAGGGGGCCCCTGAGCAGAGCACATACTTTATCCTTGCTGCTGGGTGCCTTTCACGCCTTAAAGCCTTGACCCGGCCCGAGTTTCTCCAAGTTGCACCAGCTTGAAGACTGTTGATGACACACATGTCCAGCTATTGGTGGAGGTGGAGGTGAGAAGGGGGTGGCGGGCACGTCATCTCCATCCATCCTTGGAAGAAAATGTCCCCTCTCCTCGGCCACGCGTGACTGCGTGCGTGAGAGGCCGGCCATGAGGTGAAGCCGCGTCCAATGATTATTCAGGGCAGAGCTGATAATGACTTCCCATCAGGAGTGAACGGCCGGAGGTGGGCTGGGGTGGAGGCAGGGGACTGGGCCAGTGCGGAGCGGCTGCAGCCGGACCAGAGGGGTCACACAGCGGGTCCATAGGCGCAAGGACTCGTCGCCAATCGGGGCCCAGGATGTACTTATCCAGCACCCCTGCTCCATGGTCCTTCAACTTCATGCGCCATTTCTCCTCCGCCAAGTGACGCCTCAGGGGGGTTCCTGCTCGCGTCGCGCAGGGGCCTGCAGGAGGACGCGCGTAAACCCCCACAGATGCTGCACGGCTGTGATTTTACGCGCCATCGAGAACGTGGTAGAAAAAAAAAATCTATGAGGAGCCCCGGGGAAGTTGACGCCGCCCGTACTGAGGGGAGGACGTGCAGGATGGAAGGAGAATAAAAGTGTGGGTAAGTTCTCGCAATTTGAGAGGATATTAAACGCGTAAAACCCGTGGCGCTGTGTTTCCCAAAAGGTCAGAAAGTTTGGTGTAAACTTAAACGTTAAAGCTGACGTATATTGTGACGTGTGTTTCTCTTCCATTGTCACCAAAACACACTTACATTTTCCAGTAATACATTATTCAATAGTTTTTAAAAAATAAGTTTCAGGTTCAAGGCAAAGGAACTTCAAAAGTGTAAGTCATTAATTTGTTTATTTGTCATATTCAGCCAACCCCTCTTCTCCATGCATGCACAGTGTATTTTGTGTTTTTAATTAGATCACTTAAAATTCTTCCCACAAATAAAAATTATTCTACCTCAGTTTTAGTAGTAAGTACATTTCATTTTGAATGACAACTTTTATTTTTCAAACACAAAACATAAAAGCTTGTAGTGCAGGACTGTTCTGCATCATTCTCAACGCTGTCTTGTGGTAGAAGCAAGTTGCATTGCAGTTCTACAAATATAACTAAAAATAGATATTTTATTTCATCATAGCACTCTTATTGAGCGGGGCTATCTATTGTTTTGCTGTAATATTGGACATCATTAAAATTGTGTGAGTGAGAAGTTTAAAAAGTAGGCCGTTGCAGTACTCTTAGTGCCATCTGTTAACATGTTTACAGTGCAAGAAGAGTGAAGTACAGTATGAGGCCATCTTCGCTTCAGCGTATAATCAACTCAAAAGCTTGATCAATTATTTCCCCTCGCTCTCATTAGCCTGTAAATAATGCATCACACTGCTGGCGTCCATGGCCGCAGAAAGTTGAGTAGAAGTTAAGTAGGAGTGCTCCCAGAGTATTGATCGCTTGTCTGTTTGTAATGAAAACCTTTGTGTATTGATTTCGGTTTGCAGCACCTTTACACATGTCCACCTTTTTAACATAATTGCTGTCACAGATCATCATTTCCCTGACTGATGAATTGCGGGCATCTGCATAGCTTAAAAATGTGAAAAATGTCGATCAACCCCTACTTTATGACTCATTTAGATTCCTTGATCAATATTCTCAGGTGACAACTGGCTGCTGGGTTTTCATAAACAAAGGAACGTCTAAGTCAATGTCGGTCAAGCACAGTTTAATTAATGGCACGCCAGAATCTAAAATCTTTAAGGCTCAGGTTGTCCAAAGAGTGATGGAAATATCACAAAAAGAACAGACTTGAGCTTTGGTTGTGACGATGATACTTTTAAAGAGGACCTATGATGATTTTAGTATACATTTAAAACACTTCTTTGTTGAGATAATATGGATATGTTTTGGGGTACATTTTACATTTTGTTCCACCGCCACATTCATAACCTGTTTGTTGAGTCTGTCTGCAAGATGTTCCTTGTGGAGGTGTTCTCACACAGCAAATGAAACCACGAAAAAGTGCAGTTTTAAAATTTGTTTTGAAGTTGCCACTGCTATTTCTTTATTACAGACACGGTCGAAAATGAACTTCAAAAACATTTTGTAGATTCACCCGGTCACAACATAAATTACACCGGCAAACTCTCCGATCGATTGGTTGGTGTTATTATGCACGTACCAAGAATAGCTTAAAAATACTTTATCGTACCATTTTTGTGTTTCCTCACAGCCCAAGGCAGAGGGGGAGGAGCTTGACTTAATGTCCAACTAAGTCTGTCAACCTTGCTCTGACGTCCTGATGTAGACATACTGCAAAACCCCGCAAACAGACCCATCCCACGGTGTGCAAGCTCATGCCAAAATGTATGGAACTTATGATTTATTGCTTCAGTTTCGTTTAAAACAAATATCCGACATTGTAACCTTTAGAAGTCGAGCACAGGCCGAACACATTTGTATGGATACACACACTGTGTACATGCATTGATTTCTTCTCAAAAATTATGTATAATTAATTAACAATGTAATGAATAGTTGGATATGACTGTATCGCACACTGTTTTTGGAGACCACCTGGAAATATCTGGAAATCCAACTCATTCTATGTAGGAGTTTATTAAAAAACAAAATAACTGTTCAATGAACATGTTTTTAGTTGTTATTCTTTGTTTAAAGTGAAGTCACCAAATACAAATGTTTTCCCTCTGACGCAATGCCAAAAGAAGATCCAAGCATGTATTTGCCACTAGATGTAAAATATTTTATTTTCATTTACCAGTAAGTTTTCATGAAAAGGAGTTTGCTAACGAGCAAAAAGCTATAGACCTTCCGTGGAGGCAATGCATCAAACTTAAAAGCACTATGTTTCTTCTGTTGACATGTCAAAATTTAGATTTTGGCTCGAACTGAAGTATTAGTGTAAGAATATATTGGCGTCTTCACTTTCTAGTTTACGTGTTTTTATATGTTTGTTCAAAATTATTAATTGTATTTTTATCCACGGTAAGACAGTTAATAATATATTTTCATTTATAAATGCAGACTTTGCTGAGAGGGAGCATTTACATGACAGAGATGTTGAAGTGTGATGATAATCTCTCATCTTTCATTTAACCAACAAAAATTAGTGCTATGGATGCAATCAACCGTTCACCAAGAATTTACCATGAATTGATTAACGTGTGGGGCTTCACGGTGGAAGAGGGGTTAGTGCGTCTGCCTCACAATACGAAGTTCCTGCAGTCCTGGGTTGAAATCCAGGCTCGGGATCTTTCTGTGTGGAGTTTGCATGTTCTCCCCGTGAATGCGTGGGTTCCCTCCGGGTACTCCGGCTTCCTCCCACTTCCAAAGACATGCACCTGGGGATAGGTTGATTGGCAACACTAAATTGGCCCTAGTGTTTGAATGTGAGTGTGAATGTTGTCTGTCTATCTGTGTTGGCCCTGCGATGAGGTGGCGACTTGTCCAGGGTGTACCCCGCCTTCCGCCCGATTGTAGCTGAGATAGCCGCCAGCGCCCCCCCGCGACCCCAAAAGGGAATAAGCGATACAGATGGATGGATGGATGATTAACGTGTGCCCCGACCTAAACAAGTTGAAAAACGTATTTACTGTGCAATCTACTAATAAAAGCTTCAATCAATCAATCAATCAATCAATCAATCAATCAATCAATCAATCAATCAATCAATCAATCAATCAACCACAAGTGCGGTTGTAAACGTGTTGGAACATAAATGATTGTATAAGATGGAGAAACACTTTTCAAGCCAAAATAAACATAAATAATATCTGCAACTTGTGGAAGACAGAACAGACAATAAGGAAGTCTCAGACGGTGTTTCTTTATGTAATTTCTTTGTATTGATTTTACTGCCATCCAGCGTCTACTTTTAAGTCTCTGTGGTATAAAAGGAGTAAAACATCAATGCAGTATATTTTCACATTTTTGCTGCAACCTTGTGTTTTTGGAGGTTAAGGAAAACTTAAAACATTGATAACAAATTAACAAAACCACGATTTGATTCAATGTTATTGAAAAAAAAAAATCATAACGTCGCTACTTTTGCCGTTACTTACTAAAAAAGCGGTCACAAAATCGGCATCTAAGAATGAATGATCACAAAAAAAGCCCCTGCAAAATCCTGGGGTGACGGATATGTGCATGTCATGATTAGAGGCACACAGTGCTGCAGAGGTGTTTTTGTATTCTACAACAAACCGTGTACGATGCAAGCTGCACTGATGAAGGTGACACACGCACCTTCACCCCCATGCTGTCATCCAAAAGTCATTATCTCTCCCCCGCACTCAAACACTCCTCCCCCGGCTGCTCCTAGCCTCCGCGTGACCACAATGAGAGGCAGTCATTTGCGCTAACTTGTAAACGGGTCATCGGTAAAGTCCACGAGGTTCTGTTGGTTTTGGCGTATTCCTCCAGGTCGGAGGGCTCCACAGCAGACGTGCTGTAACCTGATCTTCCTGCTCAGAGTATATACTCCCAGTGCGTCATTCTTCAATTATGCTCTGACAGCACCTGAATTACTGTGGGCTGGATGCCCAGATGACTGAAGCAATGTGTATCGATCTGTTCTTTTTTTCCCCCTTTCTCGTTTCTCTCTGCGGCTCGCTGAGGCCTCGGCGTCCCCGTCCGCTTGGCTGGCTATTTTTAAGCATGCGAGTCATTGCTCAAACATTTAGCTTGATTCTTCTTTGCCTTCTGGTCTGCATCAGTTCTATTATCTTTGCAGCCATTAATCAGTGTGATTTGCACTCCAGGAAGGTGAAGTTCTTAATTACGCACACTCTGCATTGGTTCTCCATATACGGCTGCCCTCTAATTCTGTAACTCACTTACCTTGACTTTCATTTTCTTAAAACACAAACGTTCACATTTATCCCCTAAGTGACCTTTCCGTTTGCTTCTCCAAGTGGCCAGAGGCCTGTTAACCTTCTTGGCCGTGAGACGTTGCCCGACACACCTACATGGCACGCCGACTCCATTATGCATTCTCTCACATACAGTTTTTTCCAATTAATTACACACTAAATTTTACATGTTCACACAGTTAACAAATGTCTACACACAGTAAACAAAACCACTGTGCAGATTTGCTTAATATTAGGCACAGACTCTGCTTTCATATTTTTTGCTAAATATTACACACAATCCTTTACACACACCTTTCCATCTTGCACACAGATAGTGATCACACTTTAATATGATATAATAGAATAGAATATCATAGAATAGAATAGAAAGTACTTTATTGATCCCTGTGGAAAATTCAGCACCGCAGTTCGCTCACAATAAACGATAAACACTTGGGTATTTTTTTTTTACATATGAATAATATAAATACAGTCTATTATACATTAGTATTCACATGTGAATAATATAAATACAGTCTATCATACATCAGTATTCACATGTGAATAATATGCGGTCTATTCTACATTCAAGTACAGTCTAAAAGGAACATATGCATTATACAGTCTGATGGCTGTCGGTATGAAGGACCTCCTTTGTCGTTCTGTGTTGCATTTTGGGAGTCGGAGCCTTCCACTGAACGTGCTCATTCTCTCCGCCAGGTCCGAGTGTAGTGGGTGGGAGCTGTTGTCCATAATGGCTCAAAGCTTTGCTGTAGTCTACTCTCTGATACCACCGCCAGAGTGTCTAACTCCACTCCCACCACGTTTCTGGCCTTTCTTACCAGTGAGTCCAGCCTGTTTGCGTCTCCCGCTTTCAGTCCGCAGCCCCAGCAGGCCACGGCGGACAAGAATGCGCCTGCCACCACCGACTCGTAGAACATCTGCGTTTTAGGATTGTGATACACACATCTTTACACCTTACACAAAGATAAGGATTGTGCAGTTTTTTCCTGGTCAATCCAAAAGGGCTGGCAAATACCACACAATTGAACACATTGGATAATCACATCCCCCAGGTATAAAGAGATACAGGTGATGAATTGAAAATACAGCTTTCAAGTGGGTGCTACAGCCATACAGTTTTTTCCATTTGTAATTTTCTTCTCCAGATTTTTTTTCAAACCTTTTTATTCGTCTCAGATTTTAATTTGTACTGCATATCATTGTTGATGACCGTGATTTGTTACTTTACCTGACTGTGCTAAAAATACGTATTCGCAGTTTGCAGCATCATTGTTGAGCAGTTCTTGAAAAGATTACAGGATATTTTTACCTTGTCTTTAGGCCCTTACATATAGGCCCACTTCTAAGTAAACAATAGATAGATAGATGGATAGATAGATAGTACTTTATTGATTCCTTCAGGAGAGTTCCTTCAGGAAAATTAAAATTCCAGCAGCAGTGTACAGAGTTGAGATCAATTAAAAAAAAAAAAAAAAAAAATATATATATATATATATATATATATATATATATGTATATATATATATATATATATACATATATATATATATGTATATATATATATATATATATATATATATATATATATATATATATATATATATATATATATATATATATATGTTAATAAAAAAAAGTAAAAAGTAAATAATGGGGGTTTAAATGGAAACAAAATAGATAAGTATTACAAGAAGAATAAAAAATAAAAAGCAACAATGGGAATAAAAATATAACAGTAAAATAAGGATATAACAAGACAAAGTAGGCAGCAGTGACCATGTTATGAAAACGTATTGCACTGTAAATGACGATTGCTATGGATTTGCCAATATATTTTGTCAAGTTACAGTGATCATTCATCACATATGTCAAAAAGGTCGCGCAAAATGCTACAAACATGTGAGTTCGTATAGTAAAATATGTTTTTTTACAAATGTGTTTTGTATTTATCACTGTTCTGGGTAACTCACTCCAACAGTGTCTTATCATTTGACGTCTGTGTGAGTGAGATGACAATACAACTGCATTTTTATAAATGCTTGCTTTATTTTGATGAATGGGCATATGTTTTGACTCAAGTGTGTCATTTTGCAAATAATCTCGGAATTAAGAAAATTGACTGCTGAGTTTCGAAAAGTGTGGAAATCCTTTAAAACAAAAATCACAGTTAGTAAAAGTGTGTGTAAGCAAATGGAAAAAAAACTGTAAGGCAAAAAACACATAGCCAGTGATGAAAAAGCAAGATGGAGCTGTGCTCCCTGTCATTCATTCCGATAAGGAGCAAGAGATGATACTTTTATTCGTAACCAGAACCCTCAGAGAGGAAAACACTGGAGACATTTGTCACCGGTGCAGTGCTTGAGAGGAAGTGTAAACTGTAGGAGTGCCAATTAGGAACACAACTAATGGGGTGCAAAAATCTGCAAAGTTGTTTGGAGCTAACAAACATGTGCTATGAATTCCTCCCTCCATATTTGCAACACACAGCTGCACATTCCTCACAGCTCTTGTATGAGACACATTTTGTCGCTGCAACTACTATACGCAACACCTGTGGAACTTATCACCAGCCCGTCCAGCACCGCCACATAAACGTGAAATGTTCAAAGCCCTCACCACGCACAGCCCGAGGTGGCAATTCCCATCTGTTACTTTTGCTGACTGTCGTTTGTGCTGTTGGCTGGCAGTGCATGTGGCGATGTTGCTGTAGATAAAACACAATTGTCCTTCCACTTGCTTTACAGCACGTGCCTGCAGGCCGTCAGCTAAACTTGGTGAGATATGTCTCTATTACACAGACAGAAAAATGTCTCCTGGATGAGCACTTTCAAGCCAGATACTGTCTCGGGCGCCATTTTGCAAAAAAACACTTTCTTAGAGGGTGATGAGTATGGTATTTTTAATGTCCTTATTAAAGCAACCCAGTGAATATTCATTCATCGCCCTCATTATCACAACAGGCCAACAATTAAGATTGCACACATTTAACAATGTTTTTCTTAAGCAAGGCATGGTGGTTCAAAATGTGTTTAGTGTCAGATTGAGTTATAACTCGGTGTAAAATTAATCTTCCTTTAGCTTAAAAAATATGTTAGTTTGCTTAATTGTTGGAGAAACGACGTCGAAGGTGGTTTTGGGGGTATGTTGTACTGGGGCCCAAAGCACAGGGGGCCCTTGGGCTTTTGCGAAGTTTTATTTATTTATTTTTTGCCATTTAAATACAAGACGTCATACATGTTGATATAAAATAAATATAGCCATGGTAGTTTAATAATAAGGTTGCTTGAATCAAACTAATGCACACAATAATGAAATCCCTATGATTATGATTTGTAGATAGTACTTTATTTATTCCATCAGGAGAGTTCCTTCAGGAAAATTAAAATGTTCAGCACAATCCCATTCAAGATCAGACAAACATTACAGGGAGACAGAACAGGATCGCTGACGGGTCTGCCGGCTTCCAGCGCCCCTTACAAAAAAGATGAGATACAGGTAAACAGGGGGTGGGGGGCGCAGACTGAGGCCAAGGGAAAAAAACAAAAATCAACTCTTGTATTATCCACTGTTGATAATCCTATACAAAAACTTGACATATTTGTAATCATATTTAAATGAAAATGACAAAGATAATGATAAGATAATTTAAATTAATATTCCGGCCACTTAATATTGAATTTGATGACTTTTGATGACCCTCTTGTCCCCACAATATCCCCCCCTGTCTTACTTTTTTACTCTTTCTATCCCCTCCTTTAATAAAGTCAAATACAAATAAGGCAACAAGAGAAGTATCCCACACTTCTCTTTTGTAAAGTAAATTTGTACAGCCTTTATTGGCATCTACATCAACCACATGATTTGCCTGAGAAGCTGGACATGACAAAAAAAAGAAAACTACCAAAAAAAAAAAATATTGATGACTTTTTTTTGAAAAAAAAAAAAAAAAAAAAAACTTTTTCTGTGCTATATATGTTAATCTCAACTTTCAAAACCAAAATACTCTAAGTTTTTACATGTGTTTTAGAAAGGTGGTTCCATCCAAAATCATGCAATAGTTAGTTTTTGTGTGTGCATTTTAACATACTAAGTGTGTGTATGAGGCGTCTTGGGTGCATGGGGGCTCCCTTAGGAGAAATGTGGATGGGGGCCCAGAATTTGGTGCTTCGCCCCAGCCATGCACGATTTAATGATCGTGCAGCACAAACTGATTATAGTTTTTTCTCTGCTTCCTGCCAAGACTCATCACGTGACCTGCAGCCTGGCTCTGCCGTAAAGCAGCGCCACTTTCCGGGCCGGCCGGGATGTTGGAAAAGGATGAGGGTCCACCATGCCTTCTTCGACAAAGTTGTCCCCGGACGGAAGAAGCACAGCACCAGAGGACTTACTTTTGCACACATGAAGTGTGCAGGACTTGCATTTCGGAGTTTAATTGCTTATTGACGCGAAGACAGCAAGATATGGATTTTGTCATCTTGCACTGCTTCGCACGGCTCTGAATTGAATATTAATTTAAGTGTGATCAACACAATTTGACCAAGTTCTAGGGAGAGAAATAGCATCGTGGTTTGTTTTATATATCAATAATATACAATGAAGGTGTGCAAGTATTTAATACCACCACATTATTGCACGTTAAAAACATGTGTTCAACCTTGTTAATTAAATAGAAATGTACAAAATAAAAATACACACTTTTCTGTACAGTTCAGTTCAGTTTCACTTTATTTCGAACATGAATGCATCACACAATTCCGGTTGTTTTATTACAGCACGTCCGAAAAGGAGTAGGAAGAAGCAGAGCTTATTTAAACCTCCCCCTTTTATATACCGTAGCAATTTTACCCAAGTTCCTTGTTCTCCGTACCAGAACAGTGAACAAATAAATAAAAAATAAATAATACACCATAGTAAGCAAACAAATATTTAATACATAAATAATCTTTGTCTCAATAAAAACAAGGGGGGGGGGGGGGGGTTGAATGTGTTCATTATAATTCTTGTTCTGTGTACTTTGTGAACATGTGTAGTTTAAACGGTTTCTTAAACTGAATCATATTGGTACTTTGTTTGATATATTTTTTAATCCATTCTGTAATTTAATTCCAAATACTAAAGGTTTTAAGTGTTGTGCGTACATACAAATGTTTTAAAATAGATTTTTCTCTAATGTTATATTCCTCCTCTTTTGTTGAGAATAATTGTTGTACATTATTGGGTAGCAGGTTATAATTTGCTTTGTAGATTATTTTAGGTGTTTGCAAATGCACCAAATTGTTGAATTTAAATAATTGTAATTAAATAAATAAAGGTGTTTGTATGTTCTCTATACCCAACATTATGTATTATTCTAATTGAACTTTTGTGTAACCCAGTTAGTAAATGAAGCGTACATTTGTAGTTGTTTCCCCATATTTCTGCACAATAACTCAGATATGGTAACACTAGCGCGCAGTAGAGAACATGAAGTGACGTTTGGTCTAGAACATTCTAAAATGCACATTTCTATCACTTTAACAAAAGGTAATTTCACTTTTCCTACATTAAAAGCTGTATAATAAATATATAGTGAAGATCGATTCATTCAAAAACAAATGGTGCTAGTATAGGCTAAAGGAGCATGTTTATGCATGTGTGAGTGCGCGTTAATGTTGTGTTAAAACACGTCGGCGGGGACCCACTGCGTCTCTTTATTGCGCCTCCTAGTGCGGCACAAAATGAGAGTGGAACCGCGGAGCAGACAATAACAGGCTGTCTGGGCTCCTTTGCACCTTCACCAATAAACTGCAAGTATATTCCTCCCAGATTTACATCTCATAGACTGTAAATGATCGTAAACCCCAACACCCCCCCCTCCCCCCTAAACTGATGTTGCGTTGGCGCCAAATGCAAGGCGCTTCTATCATGTTCATGTCTATTTTAATATCGCCAAATGCTCCATCAGCCTCTTTCACTCCATGTAATGGAGTGTTTTGTTTAGTCCAAACGCGCAGACTTCCTAAACAGCTCCGACGATGACAAAATAGGCCGAAAACTGTTGCTTGAAAGTCAATTCTGCGCGTAAAGATAAGTGCACGCAAGGCCTGGTTAATGTATGCAGCTACACCACAGCTCACCTTTGACCTCCTGACCCCCGTCCGGCCTCGGGGCAGCGATGACCGGGTCACCCTTATTGTGTTGACCTAAAACTTTGCGGTTTTTTTTTTCCCCCTTGGCATTTTCCTGCTTTTGTTCTGCAGGAACGTCTTGTCCAATAACATTTAATCAAACTGAATAAATAAAGAGGGAGACCAGATAATTGTTCATATTGTAAATTATTAGCGGGAGAGACCACTTGGAACTGACCTCTTTTTTTGTGCCTATGCATCTCATTTTGATGAACCCAAAAATATGCTGGCTCACTTTATTACATGGGGAAGGGGGGGGGGGGGGGGCTGCTAAATAAGGCGAGATACTTGTACTTACAAACCCCTGGCAAATTTAAGTTGACAGATAATATTTAACATTTAATAAAATTCGGCACCAGAGGCAGAAGCCCCCCCCCCCCCATTAGAACATTGATTCATTTGATATTTGCTGTTAATGTATGAAAAAGCTGTGCCCAAAACAGATACAAATTTAAATAATTGCACTGTAAAAATTTACCAGCATTCAACGGTATTCTTTCATATTAAATTGCAGTCATCAAAAAGTACTGTAACTTTCCAACTGATTACTGTAAACATGACAGTAGCCATATATTTCACAGCATTTAACTTCACATTGAATTGCTGTAAATATTACTGTGACTGCAGTAGCTGGGAATTTACAATGAATTTACAATCAACATTTTTAATCGATGTTGTCAAATGTACACACATTTTTAAAACTATTTTTTGTGGTTGTAGTGAAGTGCACTGCATCTGAGATCTTATTTTTTAATACTTTGACTCACTTATTTTTGATAATAGGTCTCAAATTATACAATATTGCAAAAAAAAAAAATGTTAAGATAAAGGTTAATTATAAATTAAAACATCACTGACTGTGACCATTATCATCATTCTAATTCTGTAAGTGATAAAATGTTTATATTAATATTAGCTTACAAATAGTTGTTTCCATACCGTGTTGTAGTTTCTACAAGGTAGATCTCCTCGACTTGGTCAATTGAAAAGTAGCTCGTCCGCAGAAAAAGTGTAAGCATCCCTGTTCTACATCATCTATAAAATAATAAGTGAAACGACACCAATCTTCTCCTGTAGATAATTACAATGGTGTACAGATCATTGAAATTATTTACCTAATTAATTATACAAACAAAATGTTAAACTTCATGTATTTTGTATTTAAATTGACAGAAAAACAAACATCGGTTTCTTTACTCTAGCAACAAAAAATTATATATATATATATATATATATTCTTACTTTGAATACATTTGACACATAAGTTGATAAGCTAATGACTACTACTTTGTTTATAAATTTAGTTAAAATACTAATAAAAAAATGAAAGTGATAAAACTGAAGAAAAGGACTTTGAGTGAACTATCACTTTTATTTCATTGTGTGGCAGCATCAGCACTTAAATTGATGAAGCGCGTTGTTTGCTCAGACCTGACATTTAGTTCCAAAGCATTTGAGTGTGACGTTGCTCTGATGAATTTTTGCACTTGTATAATTTGTGTGTGTGAAGATGGATGCTGAGCCCATGAGACTGACAGTTGTGCTCACACACACACACACACACACACACACACAGACACACATACACACACACACACACACACACAGACACACACACACACACACACACACACACACACACACACACACACACACACACACACACACACACACACACACACACACACACACACACACAAATATACAGCAAAATCAAATTAAAAGGAGTCAGAATCCTTCTGCATGCAGTACTGGCATATATACAAAACAAGTTGGCTCAATATGATGCTCCCTATATTTATTGGACACTGTTTATATTGAAATTTGCAGCACAAAACCATCAATTGTAAATATATTTGTTATTAAATATGATCCAACATCCAAAACTGTACTATTTGTGTGTGTGTGTGTTTTTTTTTTTTTTACTGCAAGTGATTGGACAAAGATTGCAGCTGAACAAACCATACTCAGTTTGCAGAACATGATTTCATATTAAGGCATATAACTTGGAGCTTTTGATGCAAAGATGAAGTCAAATAAAAATCCTCAGTGGTGCACAAATGAATGGAATCAAGTTAATCTTTTTTGCATGCGTCATTCTTGCTGGGATAGAAGTTGCTCCTATTTGAATTAGAGTTTTTCAGGCTTGCCTGATTTTATTGATGCATCTTGCTCACATATTTGACTTCTACAACCCCATTGTAAATCAAAGTGGAAATGATATACACCTCAGTGTATTTTCCTCTAATACAAAAGCACCTAATTTAAATAATCGTCGGCTCACACACACATTCAACTCTATACATAACAAATTATGACAAAGCTACACCGACCAGGCTGCACACCCGCTTGCCGCTCTCCACCGCGGCTCCACTCCAGGGAGCAGATGTTTGGGGACAGCTTACAGCCTCAGCAAATTTCAGTGTGCAAAGCAAACAGCCGCACTCAGCACTTCTGGCTGCAGAAATCTGCTCTTGAATGTGCGCCGGTCTGGGTGGGAGGGGTGAGGGCAGAGAAAGGGAGGGAGGCCTTTGAGTTAGGTACCATGAGGATGGGATGCAGGGGGTGCGTGTAGAGGTGAAAGTGTGTCAAGGTCGCGCGTCTGTTGCACGGGCGCGTTATCAATCCCCTGACACATCTGGCGGCGTGAGCTTGGGCAGGGTGCAGGGGGCCGCGTCATGTACAGCACATATCTCTCCGCGGCATCATGCAGCATCAGGACCGGCGAGCGCTGCATTGGCGTGCTTCGCTTGCAAACGTGTCGAGTTTCTCCGACCTCTCCTGCGTAAGCAAGATCCCTAATTTGGCTTGCCCTTTTTGCAAAGTTGCACACGTGCACAAAATAAAGGAGAACAATGGAAACATCACAAGGAGCCGTATAGGGCTTTACTCTATGGGAATAGGGGTTGGTGGTCATTATAGGGCTGCGACCATTAGTCGATTAACACGATTGATTTGATTAGCAAGAAAACTTATCATAGACGTCAAATAAAAGACATTTGTGACAACCATCCTCACTTTGTTATTTTTTTCTATGGGATTTTTCTTTGAACTGAATTTGAGTTAAGTTGCATTGACAAGTAGACAAACATAATGCATGTTAAAGTTAAAGTATCACTGACAGTCACACACTCACTAGGTGTGGTGAAATTACCCTCTGCATTTGACCCATACCCTTGTTCCCCCCGATGGAAGGTGAGTGGAGCAGTGAGCAGCAGCGGTGGTCGCGCTCGGGAATCATTTGGGTGATTTAACCCCCAATTCCAAACCTTGATATAAGTGCCAAGCAGGGAGGTAGGTAATGGGTCCCATTTTTATTTGATATGACTCGGTAGGGGTTTGAACTCACACTCTACCGATCTCATGGCGGACACTCTAACCACAAGGCCACTGAATTGAGAAAATGAGCAAAAAAACCATGAAGAGGAAACACATTTTTAGGCAAGTCTATACTGTATATGTAAAATCTTTGAATATTGTGCAGCTGAGATAGACTCCAGCACGCCCCGCGACCCCGAACAGGACAAGCGGTAGAAAATGGATGGATGGATGGATGGATGGATGTGACAACCAACCCCAACTGGGAGTTTTTTGCTCGTATCAAGTTGACCGTTTGACAAACGTTACCTATTAAAAAAAAAAAAAAAAAAAAAAAAAAAAAAGTATCTTCTCACCTCAAGTTCAGCTGTAGAGTTTCTACTCCAGGGAACACTATGTAGGTAAGCTCTGATCCTAATTATGTAAAATGTCATACCTGGATTTGAGAGACAGTGCCCTCTGGTGACGAAATATAATGAGAACCAACTTGTGTGATAACCAAACCCGGTTAGAGCAGATAAAACTGCTTTAGGAGATGTCCATCCATCCATTTTTTTACCGCTTATTCCCTTTGGGGACGCAGGGGGCGCTGGTGCCTACTTTAGGAGATATATGCTAACAATTCATACAGCACAATATTAGTCATTTGTTGGAAGTTGCAAAATGGAGACTCAAATACAAGTATTTTTTTTGTACGCAAAACTGTATTTACTCGGATTTTTCACATAAGCGTAACACGCTTACCTCCAAACACATTTTGACCTCTCATCAGCGTATTATTATCCCTAAATAAACCATCGTAAATGAGCCCTGCGTTGCTTATTTGTCTGAACGAAAGCAACACCTCCTCCTCTTCTGCCCCTGAGGCGAGGTTGTCATGGCGACAGATTCACAGGCATATGGCAAGAAAGAAGAAAAAGGGAGCGGGGTGGATGAGATGAGGTGCAGGGGGGGTTCTGGAGGAGAAAGGGCGGGTTTCGTGTGAGTTGGAGGACGCCGGCGCTCTTGACGTGTCTTTCTTGTCTCATCTGTCAGCCAGCAGCATCGTGTCAGCCTGTGTCAAGCGAGGGAACAGTTCATGAACTTTTCTCAATCAGATTCCTGTCAACCGCCATCTTGGCGTCACGGAGGACAAAATTGATTGTCATGCTGCCTTTACTGGCTGTACAGTTTGCACCGAAGGCCAACCTAAAAAGTCACAGTGCTCAGAGGCAAAAATATTTAGCTGAACTTTACCATATTTAATTGCAGAAACTGAAAGCTATAACTGCAATGAGCTGGTGACTTGACTAGGGTCTACCGCGCCTTCCGCCCGAATGCTGCTGAGATAGGCTCCAGCGATCCCCCACGAACCCGAACTGGACAAGCGGTAGGAAATAGATGGATGGATGAAAACTATCAAATGTATGGCCTTGGGGGAGACACCTCATTTCATGTGGTCCTCGGCATCATTTACACGGCCCATCATCTTTTTTATGTGGTCCACCACCTCATTTAGTTGGTCCGCAAAGTCACTTTGGTGGCCGGCCACCTCATTTATTATATGTGCTCCTTCATATTATTTGATGTGGCCCGCCACATCATTTTATGTGGTCAGCCACATCATTTATGTAAGCCACCACATCATTTTACGTGATCCGCCCCGTCATTTTATGTGGCTTTCCACATCATCTTAAGTTGTCTGCCACATTATTTAAAGTGGTACGCCACATAATTTTACGCGGCCCATCATCTCATTTATGTGGTCCACCACCTCATTTAGTTGGTCCGCAAAGTCACCTATGTGGCCGGCCATCTCATTTACTATATGTGCTCCTTCACATTATTTGAGGTGGCCCGCCACATCATTTTACGTGGTCAGCCACGTCATTTATGTGATCCACCACATCATCTTAAGTTGTCTGCCACATTATTTAAAGTGGTACGCAATATAATTCAAAGTAGCCTGCCACATCATTTTATGTGGGCCGCAATATAATTCAAAGTGGCCTGCCACATCATTTTACCTGGTCCGTCACATTGTTTTCATTGGCCCCCCATGTAATTTGAAATGGCTTGCCACATTATGTAAGTGCCCCGCCAACATCATTTCATGTGCTCCCTCATAATATTTAACATGGCACATCATTGTAAGTCATTTTTGTGGTCCGCCAGATTCTCTGTCAGTCCACCACATCCTTTTGTTATGGTCCAACACATATTTTAACGTGGTCCACCACATATTTTAATGTGGTCCAACACTTATTTTAACGTGTTTCACCATATTATTTAACATGGTCCATCACATATTTTTATGTGCTTAGCCACATTTTTTAAAGGCCTACTGAAAAGAGATTTTTTTATTTAAACGGGGTTAGCAGGTCCATTCTATGTGTCATACTTGATCATTTCGCGATATTGCCATATTTTTGCTGAAAGGATTTAGTAGATAAACTTTGCAACTTTCGGTGCTAAGAGAAAAGCCCTGCCTCTACCGGAAGTCGCAGACGATGACGTCACATGTTGATGGCTCCTCACATATTCACATTGATTTTAATGGGAGCCTCCAACAAAAACAGCTATTCGGACCGAGAAAACGACAATTTCCCCATTAATTTGAGCGAGGATGAAAGTTTTGTGTTTGAGGATATTGATAGCGACGGACTAGAAAAAAAAAAAAAAAAACAAGTTAAAAAAAAAAACGCGATTACATTGGGATGGATTCCGATGTTTTTAGAGACATTTACTAGGATAATTCTGGGAAATCCTTTATCTTTCTATTGTGTTGCTAGTGTTTTAGTGAGTTTAATATTACCTGATAGTCGGAGGTGTGTCTCCACGGGTCTGTTGACGCCAGTGTCTCAGGGGAGTCAACGGCAGCTATGGACGGCACAAGCTCAGCTGATTTTCGGTAAGAAGCGACTTTTCACCACAATTTTCTTACCGAAACCTGCTGGTTGACATTCCATCATGCATGATTCATTTTTGCTTGACCGCGCTCCGATCCATAGTAAAGTTTAACCTCCAGGAATTTTAAACAAGTAATCACCGTGTGTTTGTGTGGCTAAAGGCTAAAGCTTCCCAACTCCATCTTTTTACTTTGAATTCTCCAATATTAATTGAACAAATTGCAAAAGATTCAGCAACACAGATCTCCAAAATACTGTGTAATTATGCCGTTAAAGCAGACGACTTTTAGCTGTGTGTGTGCGCAGCACTAATATTTCCTTAAAACCCGTGACGTCTTGCGTACACGTCATCATTACACAACGTTTTAAAGACGAAACTCCCGGGAAATTAAACAATGCAATTTAGTAAACTATAAAGGCCGTATTGGCATGTGTTGCAATGTTAATATTTCATCATTGATGTATAAACTATCAGACTGCGTGGTGGGTAGTAGTGGGTTTCAGTAGGCCTTAAAGTCTTTTTGAATACGATGCTACACGCTTGACATACTTATCTTTTGGGCAGTTTCGCCCAGTCCTCTTTGCAGCACCTGTAAAGCTCGGTTAGATTTATCCAGGATGTCTCTGCTGCATGTATCTTTCCCTCTATCCTGACTCGTCTCCCAGTTCCTGCCGCTGAAAAACCCGCAGCTTGATGCCGCCACCATGCTTTACTGTAGAGATGGTAAAGACCTGTTGATTAGCGGTGCCTGGTTTCCTCCAACTGTGATGCCTGGTGCATTTAGGCAACATTTTACTAAGAAGTGGCTTCCATCTGGCCAATTTACCATACAAGCCTGATTGGTAGATTGCTGCAGAGATTGTTTTCCTTCTGGATGGTTCTCCTCTCTCCACAGAAGAATGCTGTTGCTCTGATAGAGTAACCATCAGGTTCTTGGTCGCCTCCCCGACTAGACTAAGATGAATGCTGCATTGTACAGAGACATCCTGGATGAAAACCAATGTTTCCCATCCAATCTGATGGAGATTGAGAGACGCTGCAAAGAGGAATGGACGAAACTGCCTTAGGAGAGGTGTGCCAAACTTGTGGCATCATATTCAAAAATATTTGAGGCTGTAATAGCAGCCAAAGGTGCATTAACACAGTATTGAAAAAAGGATCTGCATACTTGTGTACATGTGATTTTTGAGATGTTTATTTTGGATACATTTTCAAAATTTTTATTTTTTTTGTCAAGAGGAGATATATATACTGTATGTAAGTACGGATGAATAAATATACATGGTATAAACAGTATATGTATACATATATGTAATTAGGGTTGTCCAACGATTAAAATATTTAATCGTGATTGATTACATATTTCATAGTTAACTCAAACTTATCGCAATTAATTGCAGATAAGTATAATTTTCATCATTAATCAGTGTACCCTCGATAGATAATTTTCAGGGTTATGGCTTCATATTGCTGCATGACAATGTTTTAACCTTCTCTGTTAATTATTAAAATGTAACATTGAGCCTGCTAATCATTCTGTAATTGAGGGCTCGACCAGAACATGTAAAATAATTTCCACAATATTTCAGCCAGCCAGAAAATTACCCTTTCCTACCCCCCACCCGCCCCCATATTCCTAAACGTATGTACTAGCAAGTATTTTGCTGAAAATATCACAGAATAACATTATAAAACATCTCTGACAAAGCATGAACGTAATGACAGACATTTTTTTTTGCAAATGTCAGGGTTTCCCTTAAAATGCCCAAATACCTGTGGCAGTGGAACCATGGTCGATATATCATGACATTATTTGCTTTGATGCATATATACTTTTAAAAGGGATGTGAATATACATTTATAACTAATCTGTTATTATTAAGTATAGTATTGATATATATTTTTACATAATATTGTTTTGTTCTATTTTTTCAATTGTTGCTGCTTATTGCACAATGTACTTAGTTGATAATTAAATTATGAAATATTTTTTTGGGATTCCTCCAATCCTTTTAATCACTTTTTCTGTAATAAAAACGACTGTCAACAATTTTAGCATCTATCTCTGGTGTTACTGGCGATTGTACTCGTTTAGAAACTCTGTTTTGATTCACAATGTCATGTGTTTATTTCTTAAATAGACACAAAACAGCCAGTGTCTGCATTAATTATGAGGAAATAGTAGAAGTATAAACTTCAAACCATTGCAATCCATAAACTTAAAGAAAAGAAGATGTAAACAAAACATTTTTGAAAAAGCAACCGCGTATTTATTGTTGTTTCCTCAGGTAGCAACAATTAAATACAGAGAAAGAAAGCAAGCAAGCTGACAATATATTAACTCTTTATTGCTCAAACGGCACAAGACTATTTCAATGGGCGACAAATATGCTCACATCTGGCTTGCCACATCATTTTATCTGCTCGGCCACACTATTTTAATTGGCCATAGCAATGTCATTTCAAGTGGCCCGCCACATCATTTATGTGATCCCGCCACATTATCCGAAATGGTTCCAATGTCATTCTTGTGGCCGTTACATAATTGTATGTTATTTTGGTTATTAAAAAAAAAACTTAAAGAACAACTTGTCACCTTAACCTACGATTTCAAAGCAAGTTAACCATCAACAATTTAGTAAAAAATGTTATAAACAAAAACAGTTGCCTATGCAAATTGTGTATAGGAAGGGTATCATACGTTTGTATTCATAAATATTTAGTGTTACAAACTGCCCACTGAAGGCAGCCATATTTGCAATGTCATCCTCAATAAAAACTTTTGACAACCCCGGCTTAAAGAGACAACCAATAAAATTGAAATAAACTTATTTGGACAGCTTAATATTTCCTGGTTATCTAATGCTTCTAATTTTCAGTGTTTTTCTTCTTGGTTCTTACCCCCTCACCACTTACTCTCTAACTGTTATCGTTCAATGACCTCTAGGCTCTTGTGGGTCAAGTAATACAAGGTCATTGGCAGGTCATCTCTGCTTACTGGCTGACCCCGAAAAGGATTTCTGGTGTGGGCCAATCAGATCTTGCTTGTGACTCCTCCTCTTCCCACGCCTCTCCCCAGTTCATCCGCAGCCTCTATCACAGGACCAGGGTGAGGCGTCAGAGGGAGGATGATTAATGATGCTTTTAGTACCTGTTTAGAATGAAGCTGTCCACGCCGCACTGTAATTACCCACTCCCAGGCGGCAGCTGCCCAGTGTAATTGCTTTTTGTTTGTTGACCTGGTTTATTGCAGAGAATGCCCTTAGTTGTTTAAGATGGCGAGGTGGTGCGTACAAAAAGGTGGCCGACCAAGGAGCTTGCGTGTAATCAGGGCATGTGACTTGAGTCACATGCTCATCCAAGCACAAACATTCCGTCAGTCAACAAATTTAACAAGACACATGACCTTTCTTTATGTGACACATGCACAGAATCTCAGCATACAGTTACTGCATACCTCTGTGTCATTCCATAGAGTTCCGCAAAGGGAGCGTGCGCTTTGTCAAACGTTATTTATGTTCCCGTCTCTAGTCATTTTTTTACAAGGTTTTGGCCTTTCTACCACAAGTAAACTGCATGTTAGGTCACTTAAGAACTTCTCGAGTAGGGGTGTAAAACTTGTTTTATTGAGGACTGAATCGCAGCTATGGCTGTTCTCAGAGGGCCGATTTGAACAGTGAGTAATATATGATTCCGATATAATATGATGCCTATGCATTTGATTATTACATATTTTTTTATGTACGCTCTAAGACAAATTCTCTTGATTTTACCATACAATTTAGGGTAGTTCCTGTAAATGGGGAACTGTTTACAATTGTTACAGTGTGCAATTGGACATATAACTTGAAATCATAAGTTTAGCAGATATTCAAATATTCACTTTTATTTGTACAAAATATTTGGAATGCAATATTAGATAATATCAAGTTTCAAATGTAGGGAATGGCAGTATTGCACATGTATTTTTTCTGTCAAAATGGAAAAAGTGATTACCTTTACCAAGAAAATATAAAGTACTTAATTGACGCACCAAGCCTTCAGTGTGACATCTGCGTACAAAAGGATCATCTTGTTTGCAATGTAAATATTGCCATTGTAAACTCACAGCAAATTACTGGTTAATAATTGCGTTACTTTTACAGTGACATTAACACTACTTTCTCTGTGAAATATCCTCACAGCAATTTATTGTAACTGCAAAGCTGTTATTTTACAGATAATCACAATTGAGTTACAACTCCTTCATGATTATAATTCTATAGTGAACCACTCTCTCATTTAACAGCATACCGCCACTGTACAAGTGTGTGCAACGTAGTCCACAGAACATCCCAAGAAACACATCCGTTTGAGTTTGCAGTAATTTGTTACGATCAGAATCAGAATCAGAATAGTTTTATTGCCATTGTCTGAGAATGGATTCACAAACTAGGATTTTTTCTTGGTACAATGATGCAACATAAAACACATAACACAAAATGAGCTGGAACTGAGCTATAAGATCATGTTATTGTTTATGTGTCTGATGGCTGACGGGGAAAAAACTGTTCAGGTGGCGGGAGGTGTGGGTCTGGATGGACCGTACTGCCTGAAGGGAGAAGGGAGGATATTTTGTGTCCAGGGTGAGAAGAATCAGCTGTGATCCGACCCACACGCCTCCTGGTCCTGGAGAAGAACAGGTCCTGAAAGGATGGGAACTTGCAGCAAATGACCTTCTCAGCAGCACATACGATGCGCTGCAGTCGATGCTTGTGGCTGTGGCGCCGGGGAACCACACGGTGATGGAGGAGGTGAGGATGGATTTGATGATGGCCGAGTAGAACTGCACCAGCATCTCTCTCGGCACCTTAACTTTCCTCAGCTGCCGCAGGAAGTACATCCTCTGCTGGGCCGTCTTGATGAGGGAGCTGATGGTCGTCTCCCACTTGAGGTCCTGGGTGATGGTAGTGCCCAGGAAATGGAAGCAGTCCACGATGGAGACGGGGGGTGGGAAAGTCCATCAGGGTGAGTGGAGGATGGTGGGGCTGGGACTTTCCTAAAGTCCATGATCATATCCACTGTTTTCTGGGCGTTCAGCTCCAGGTTGTTGAGACTGCACCAGGACACCAGCCGGTCCAAGTCTCTCCTGTATAGGCGGACTCATCGCCATCCGAGATGAGCCCGATGAGGGTGGTGTTATCTGTAAACTTGAGCAGCTTTACTGACTGGTGACTGAAGGTGCAGCAGTTTGTATACTGGGAGAAGAGCCAGGGGGAAAGTACACAGCCCTGAGAATACCTGTGTTCGTGGGCCGACTGTCTGAAACAATCTTATCCAGCCGCATGTGCTTTCTTCTGTCCGTCAGGAAGTCATTGATCCATCTGCAGAGGGAGTCGGGCATGCTGAGCTGGTAGAGCTTGTCTCGTAGAAGTCCCGGGAGGATTGTGTTGAAGGCAGAGCTGAAGTCCACAAAATGGATGCTGGCGTAGGTTCCTGGGGAGTCCAGATGCTCCAGGATGAAGTGGAGGGCCAGGTTTCACTGCATAATCCACAGACCTGTTGGCTCTGTTGGCAAACTGTAGTGGGTCCAGGAGGGGGGCGATGATGTCCTTGAGGTGGGGCAGAACCAAGCGCTCAAAAGACTTCATGATCACTGAAGTTACAAGGGACTATTTGGGACAGTTGGGAAATACAGTGTTATCTCAACCTACGAGTATCTTGATATACAAGCTGTTTCTTGTCTTTTTTTATGGTTACCCTGCGAGCATATTTGAGAGCCTCTAGCCGAGCCGTAGTAAATGTCAAATGAACACCGAAAGAATCACCTTAAAACATCAAGCCTCCTCACTTGCATTGGCTTCTCGCTGCAGATCAACATCTATTTGTTCTCCAACCATGGGAACTGAGAAAGTGAGTGTGAAGGACATACATCCATCCATTTCCTACCGCTTATTCCCCTTGGGGTCGCGGGGGGCGCTGGTGCTTATCTTAGCTACAATTGGGCGGAAGGCGGGGTACACCCTGGACAAGTCGCTACCTCATCGCAGAGCCAACACAGATAGACAGACAACATTCACACTCACATTCACACACCAGGGCCAATTTAGTGTTGCCAATCAACCTATCCCCAGATGCATGTCTTTGGAAGTGGGAGGAAGCCTGAGTACCCGGAGGGAATTCACGCATTCACGGGGAGGACATGCAAACTCCACACGGAAAGATCCCAAGCCCGGGATTGAACCCTGACTACTCAGGACCTTCGTGTGAAGGACAGTGTTCAGAAAAAGAAGCAGATGATATTCATTGAATTATAGAAATAATCACTATCATGACCGACATTGCAAGGGAGTTTGAGCCTCGCAATGTTAGTCGGCAGAATGGAAGCTGAAGGGGCCAGCTATAGCCTCGACTTTTAATCACAAAAATATTGAGAAGCAGCTGGAAGGTGAAACGTCCATTCCCCCAAGTATATTACCAGCGTTCAGAGCGACATTTCTCACAAGAGCTCCCCGCACCATGACACCGCATTGCTCTGGAGGAAATTATCCAACCACCAAATTGAAACCAACATCTCTGCGAACTGAATTTGCTATCCAATGTAAATATTGTACATTATTACTTTATAAAACTACTGTACTCTAGTCATTTGTAGTACATATTATTGGATTCTGAAAACTTTGTTCATCCCCACGGGTAAATCTCGGCGTCAGAAAAAGAAAAAAAAAAAACAATTACAAAAAAACAACAATACAATTAAAATAGAATACTACAAAAAAAAGTGAGGGTAGACAATAATACATTAGTGAGGCAGCTGGTATTTCTGATATTATGGAATGTATTAACTGTAGGGGTGTAACCATTCGTTTAACAATGAGTTGACTCAGAATTTGTGGTTGCCGGTACGATTCAGGGTCAATATTGTTTTTTTTACGACGATACGATCCAAAACGATTCAGTTAATTGAAATCGATTCAGTAACTTTTTTTTAGCAAAAAACTAAATAATTCAACCAGTGCGGCTGTGAAATATACTCTTGATAGGACACTGCAGTTGACGTTTTCCACATGCCGATTATTTCTTGTAAGACAATTATGTATACAAACAAGTACGTAAACAACAATTCACATCTTATTTGAATAATGTGCAACCAAAATACTACGTTGAATTCACAGGAGGAAATGTTTCTTCTCTATTTTTAACATTGAAGACATATTTAAATAAAGTATAGTAACCAATATTTTAACAGTACATTTACCTGCTGCCTTTGCCATTGTTTTTCAACATAAAAGTAATACAATATTAAAATAAAAAATAAAGTGTCAACAATCCAGAGGTTGAATAAACAGTATGTTTATTTAAAAAATAAATTAATTGCAACCAATGTTTTTCAGATTAAATGAGCACTGGTTTGACCTGCTACTACTCTCATTTTAATGACATGGAACATCATAAGACATGGGGGAAGTGACAGCAGACAAATTTCAGCGAAACACAGATCAAATGGCCGATGAACAAAGTTGGAAATGTAATTGAAGGGTGACCACTTTTTGTGTCATTTATAGTGTTTTTTTTTACTTTTTCAATAATACTAATATGTACACTGTGAGTATTTATTACACCGTTTTTAACTTTCCATCTCAAGCTGGTCTGTCGACAAACTGGCTTCGCTGTCACCTCCGTTTTGTCCAATGCATCTTTTGTGGTTTAAAGTTACGTTTTGGCTTTATATTATTATTATTTTACTTGTCGTGGCATTTACAAATGTGCTGTAGCTGAAAGTTGTTGTGTTGTAATCAATGATATAGTCTTGTGTCGTTTACATTTGTTATGACCTTTTTCGACCATTGTAGGCATTTGCCGTTTTTGAGGGTTGCTAGTTTGCTGTCCCTCTCTTGCAATCCAAATCATTGCCGTTGTGTCTTTGGGCAGGACACTCCACCCTTGCCCCCAGTGCCGCTCACACCAGTGAACGAATGATGGGTGGTGGTCGGAGGTGCCGTTGGCCAAACCTGGCAGCCATGCTTCCGTCAGTCTACCCCAGGGCAGCTGTGGCTACAAATGTAGCTTAGCACCACCAGGTGTGAATGTGGAGTGAATAAATAATGGGTTCTCACTTCTCTTTGAGTGTCTAGAAAAGTGCTATATAAATCTAATGCATTATTGTTATAATTTAAAAATAATCAGATTTGGTGTATTTTGGCCTGTCGTGTAACCGTAGTCGTAATGCCAATAATATTCTAGAGTTGGCCACAATTGACCTGTGTGCATTCATGCACATAAAACCTAAATTATGAAAATATCTGTCCTGGAATTCCAGCACATTTTTGGCAAGGCTACCAAGTAAAGTATGAAAATGTCATCACCTACGGCTCAGTGCCACGAAGACAGTGACAAAGACACACAGATAAACAGCCTCTCATTTGACCTATGGACAGCATAAATTTAACATCCATAAATCCTCACACATTTCAGCTCTGTTTAGCGCTGCATTTGCGGTGCTCCCCTCTTACAGGCAGTGAGAGGCAAGTGTCAGATATCAGCGCTGCCGTATGAGCAGCTTTCATCCTGGTCCGAGTTCTTCACATAACTCAGACCCACAGTCTTTATCACCGCCTCATAAATAACGAGGCTATGGTCTGATAATGTCTGCTTAATGCTTAGTCAATAAAGCCCACAGTCAGAGTGGCCGCCTTTTTAGCTTCTCTGCTGTACATAAATATAAACAATGCAGTGGATTGATGTGATGGGCAGCTCCTTACATTGGCACAAGGAGGAAGCAGCGCGTGGGCCCAGGGAGTTGAAGGTGGGCTGTCAGGCTGCAGGTGTTTTGAGGAGATAGTGGGCTATAATGAGGGGGCTGCAGGAAAAGGGCTGAGTGGATAGCCTTGACTGATCACCTGTGAAAGGCATAGACACACACAAATGATAGCACGGGGACTCCAACGCACAAAAGCACACTGTGGTGGCACACTCTTTCACCCCCAACACACACATTCACACAGTCATTAGACAAACCAATGGTGTGGCAGCCTGATGCACAAAAGCTCATCCTCCCTATTTGAAGGTCATTAGTAAATTAGCATGACTCTACTCCCAAATTAACTTTGATTGTCAGTGTACTTTTTTTAAAGTAGAGGTAAATACAGTAGTACCTTTGTTCAAGGTATTAATTAATTCCAAAAGGTCAAAGATCAAATTATAGGAAAAAAAAAAAAAGTAAATTAAATTCATCCAATCCAGACATGCAAAAATATTAACACAAAATACCTTCACATAATAACATTTTTTTTTTTGCAGAAAACAATGCAAAATACTTATAAATGTCGATTGTGAAGGCTATCATTTAACATCAATTTTTCTTTGTTTGAAAAAGAAGGAGGACAAGTGGGTGAAGCCATGCAAACGCCACCGCCATGCATTCTTTCTTGAACTCAGTATTTTTCTCAACTTCTTTATTTGAGTGATTGTACTTTCTTTGGCCCAATTGATTCTGTTTGTAGTCATACTTTAAAAAAAACACATTTAATGACTGAGTCACCAACACATGGCTTTGGGCACTCGACTCTGCAGATTGATACGTGGGCAAAAATAATTAGTTTGTTATTTGAAATAATTGGTGGTACAATAACCAAGATTGCATAAGAAAGTAGGGGGAAAATGATGGCGAAAATGTTTTGTCAAAAACAGAATTATACAAAAAGTGGGGTGTTCAAAAACTGACGATGTACTCTAATTCTTATTTTGCTCATGGGTTAAAGGTTTAGAAATGCCATGTCCTCCAAATTGGTTGTATCGGTTATTGTTAAGAGGGACCTTGAATGAAATCTTTATTGACAACTTATCTGTCTGGTAAGCTAGCAAGAAGTGATGTTATTGAGGGCAAAACAAAACTAGGAACTTATTGTATTTTACTGGCTATTCACCATGACTTGGTGTTTTTTAGAAGCATTGTCGGAGATTATGCTCAGAGGTTACACTGAAGAGGAAACGGTGTTCACACCAGCCGACCAGTAGCAGTCTAACATGCTGTTTTATTAAGTTCTTGTTGGTTCCACCCTTGGACACAAATGTTTTGGGACAAATATTGGATTGAGCCAAGTTTTAATGTTTATAGTAAGTGAGCCAAAACTTTTAAACATTTAGCGTTCAACAAGGCAAGCAGGTGTTACGTCAATACCTGCTGTCAGCAGCAGTTTCAGAGCTACGAAGGTTAGCCGTGTCATATGTTCGGAATCTTAACGGTCCTCCTGTACACACTCAAATAGGATCCAGTTCCAAAAATACAAGTTTTATATGTATATATATATATATATATATATATATATATATATATATATATATATATATATATATATATATATATATATATATATATGTTAGCTATATATGCATTCACTAAGGGTTGAAATGCATCCTTTTTTTTGTTTCTTCAACTAACATTTCATACTAACAGTGGTACTATTATATTTTTACCGTACAGGAGTTTTTTTTTATGGTATTGTTCTTGTATTATATTGTTTATGTCAAATGTGGAATGAGTAAGAGGGGTTGGGATATTATACGCATCTGCTTTATCCAACCCCTTTTAAGCCTTGCATAAATGTCCTTGCCAAAATTTAAAAAAAAAAAAGTGTTGTACTGTGCATGTTTGAAATAAATACTTCAATTCAATTCAACATTTTGCATTATACAAATTTAAAAATTATTGCAGGATGCCACAAACAAACTTAATGTTATTTGCAAATAATTATGCAAAATGGAAATTAGGCTCAATACTCGCCAAAAAGAACTGCAGGTCCAGATTTTGAGTACGCAAATACTTGACTCACTATAAGAGTTGGCAACCCACTCTGATAGCACTAGTCTGATGGTGCACCATATTGTAGACCACTAACATAGGTGAGCCGAGTTTTCTATGGTAATGACAGAGACATTTCCCCTGAGACAAAGAAAATTGTTTTCATGTTATTATTTGAAGGTCAAATAACTGGACATTGTTTATCGTGCTATTGATTGAAATGGTTCAGTTCCTCTCCATTTTCGCCAGATCTGTTTTTGTTACATATATTTATTCAAAATAGTTTTTACTCTAAATGGTTGCCTAAATCTACAGACGGATTAGAAAACTCACATATCACAGTTTCATCAAGAATTAAGGGTTTAATTGTCTTCTGCACATTCAAAGCGACAGTTATCGACCACTGGCGCCATTCAAGTGACCATCCAATTGTACTGTGGCGCCAGCGGCTACTGGAGTAAGTGTGATGGCTGGAATGGGATCAGACTGAGCCCTGGGGAGACAGAGGACACTGACAGGAATGTTGCTGGGTTGAGCGAGGATGCTAGATTTTGATCCATGTGTTAGTCAGAGCAGAAGCACCTGAGCTTTGACAGAAGCCAGCTGGGAGACACGCGGTGTGTTTGAAATGCGAGGAATGACATGATCAGCTCATATTGACTTAACTGGCTTTAATTGACTATGCATCCTGAAGTCTTTACTCAACTGAGTGCTGAGGTCATAGCTAGTCCATACCACAACATTGTGACATGACTTGTATTTAAGGGGCATGCCAGAGTAAGACAATTGTCGTAAATTTATACTAAAACACACGATACTGTATTAGGTCCACTCAGGTTGACTCTCTCAAACTTCTTCTTCGACCTTTTCCCTGTGTGGAGTGCAAACTTTGCCTTCCCAGTGTCAGGCTATGTGGAAAAGGCCATGCAACTGTTATGGGTATTCTGAATCACTGCAGAGGACAATAAAGTTGAGTCTGTGTCAAAACTAATACTGTAATATTTACACATTCTATAGATTTAACCAGTTACACAAGTTCCAATGCTCTAATTATCCCGTTACCTTTGTTGAATAAATGTTGTTGCAGATGGAACTGCTTCTGACTGTTCAATCGAAGAACGTGAATAGTCTAACACTGGTGACCTATTTTTCACTTCTGGATGAACAAATGAGCACAGTTGAGCGATTGAAAAGGACCTCTGAGTCTCTTATGGAGACCACACAGTCTCAAATTACTGCCATACTGTTTGAGAACTAGGGTTAGGCATCATTTGAAATTGAACGATTACGATTTCGATTCCTCGTTTAAATTTCAGTTCCTATTGATTCCGATTCTTAAATAAGCACAATCATCTTAAAAGTTTCCCTGTACACTCCATTGCACGATACAACAGGCTTTTTTTTTTTTGACAAAGTTAAGCCAAGCGCTTCTAGACATTGTTGTAATGGTCGTGAGACCTGCTGCTTCTTCTCCGTTAGTGGCGGCTATTTTTTCTTAGATGGCAGCCACTATTTGCCCTTTGTTGACGCCGGTTATTTATTCTTCTTTCAGGACGTCTATTTCTTGTCCGTGGTACAGCGGCTATTCTTTCTTTGTTGCAGATGGGCATATTTCTTCTTTGTTGTTTGGCAGCTATTTCTTCTTTGTTGGCTGCAGCTAGTTGTTCTTTGTTGTTCGTAGCCATTTCATCCATAGACACCTTATATATAGATGCCCCCATCGACCGCTACTTCTTATTGGCGCTGACGAGCCATCTAGTGATAGGATTAATAAAGTGTCAGCACATTTAATCCATCGTAACTTTCACAGTACTTAACTGATTTTCACATGTTTTTTAAAAATGCAAACCTAATATTTGTAGCAATGATACAGTGCAAATGAGTTTTGATATTCTAATATCTACAGTGAGATTAACAAGAGTACAATATTCAGATTAGACTGTACACAGGTATTTTGCAAACACTTTAATCACATCTGCTTATTCGAAGTCGGGTCACGGGGGCAGCAGCCTAAGCAGAGAAGCACAGATTGCCCTGTACCCAGCCACTTCTTCCAGCTCCTCCCGGGGTATCCCAAGCCATTCCCAGGCCAACTGGGAGACGTAGTCTTCCCAACTTTTCCAGGGTGTTCCCTATGGCTTCCTACCTGTCATATGTGCCCTAGACACCTCCCCAAGAAGGCGCTCAGGTGGCATCCTGACTAGTTGCCCGAACCCCCTAATCTGGCTCCTTTCAATGTGGAGGAGCAGCAGCTTTACTTTGAGCTCCTCCCGGATTACAAAGCTTCTCACCCTATCTCTAAGGAAGAGCCCCGCCACCAGACGGAGGAAACTCATTTCGGCCGCTTGTACCCGTGATCTTGTCCTTTCAGTCATAACCCAAAGCTCATGACCATATTTGAGAATGGGAACATAGATCGACCAGTAAATTGAGAGCTTTGCCTTTCGGCTCACATCCTTTACCACAACAAATCGATAAAGCGTCTGCATTATGGAACGGATCCACCTGTTGATATCACGATCCACTTTTCCCTCACTCGTGAACAAAACGCCGAGGTACATGAACTCCTCCACTTGGGGAAGGATTCCTTACCCAACCCGGAGATGGCCCTCTACCTTTTTGCGGGAGAAAACCATGGACTTGGAGGTGCTGATTCTCATCCCAATCGCTTCACACTCGGCTGCAAACCAATCCAGTGAGAGCTGAGGATCCTGGCCAGATGAAGCCGTCAGGATGACATCATCTGCAAAAAGCAGATATTCCTAGTCCTGCAGCCACCAAACCGGCTCACCTTAACGCCCTGACTGCGCCTAAAAATTCTGTCCATAAAAGTTATGAACAGAATCAGTGACAAAGGGCAGCCCTAGCAGAGTCCAACCCTCACTGAAAAGGGGTCTGACTTACTGCCAGCAATAATTCTGACACTGATCGTACAGGGAGCGGACCGCCACAATCAGACATTCTGATACCCCATACTCACTGAGCACTCCCCACAGGACTTCCTGAGTGACACTGTCGAATGCCTTCTCCAAGTCCACAAAGCACATGTAGACTGGTTGGGCAAACTCCCATTCACCCTTAAGGACCCTGCCGAGAATACAGCGCTGGTCCACAGTTCCACAACCAGGACTAAAACCACACTGTTCCTCCTGAATCCGAGGTTCGACTACCTGGCGTAGCCACATGTCCAGTACACCTGAATAGACCTGACCAGGAAGGCTGAGGATTGAGATCCCATGATAGTTGGAACACACCCTCCGGTTCCCGTTCTTAAAGAGAGGAACCACTCAATATCCAGCGCCTCCCTCGTGACATGTTCAAAATTCATCCGAAAGTGGGAATTGAAACTCTCTCTCATATATACTGTCTTTTATTTATGATATATACCTTTATACAATTAAACCTATGCTTTTATAACCTGCTCTACACCTTTCTTTATAAATAGTGGTACTCATTGTGTAGAAAATAATTTAAAAGAGATCATTATTTAAAGATACTTACCATCCACAACATTGATGTTGTGTAATACATAATGATGATATATATATATATATATATATATATATATATATATATATATATATATATATATATATATATATATATATATATATGACACCATCTTATAATATACATAATATTTATCAATCAATCAATCAATGTTTATTTATATAGCCCCAAATCACAAATGTCTCAAAGGACTGCACAAATCATTACGACTACAACATCCTCGGAAGAACCCACAAAAGGGCAAGGAAAACTCACACCCAGTGGGCAGGGAGAATTCACATTCAGTGGGACGCCAGCGACAATGCTGACTATGAGAAACCTTGGAGAGGACCTCAGATGTGGGCAACCCCCCCCCTCTAGGGGACCGAAAGCAATGGATGTCGAGCGGGTCTAACATGATACTGTGAAAGTTCAATCCATAGTGGCTCCAAGACAGCAGTGAGAGTCCCGTCCACAGGAAACCATCTCAAGCGGATCAGCAGCGTAGAGATGTCCCCAACCGATACAGGCGAGCGGTCCATCCTGGGTCCCGACGAGCGGTCCATCCTGGGTCTCGACTCTGGACAGCCAGTACTTCATCCATGGTCATCGGACCGGACCCCCTCCACAAGGGAGGGGGGGACATAGGAGAAAGAAAAGAAGCGGCAGATCAACTGGTCTAAAAAGGAGGTCTATTTAAAGGCTAGAGTATACAGATGAGTTTTAAGATGAGACTTAAATGCTTCTACTGAGGTAGCATCTCGAACTGTTACCGGGAGGGCATTCCAGAGTACTGGAGCCCGAACGGAAAACGCTCTATAGCCCGCAGACTTTTTTTGAGCTCTAGGAATCACTAATAAGCCGGAGTCTTTTGAACGCAGATTTCTTGCCGGGACATACGGTACAATACAATCGGCAAGATAGGCTGGAGCTAGACCGTGTAGTATTTTATACGTAAGTAGTAAAACCTTAAAGTCACATCTTAAGTGCACAGGAAGCCAGTGCAGGTGAGCCAGTACAGGCGTAATATGATCAAACTTTCTTGTTCTTGTCAAAAGTCTAGCAGCCGCATTTTGTACCAACTGTAATCTTTTAATGCTAGACATTGGGAGACCCGAAAATAATACGTTACAGTAATCGAGACGAGACGTAACAAACGCATGGATAATGATCTCGGCGTCTTTAGTGGACAAAATGGAGCGAATTTTAGCGATATTACGGAGATGAAAGAAGGCCGTTTTAGTAACGCTTTTAATGTGTGACTCAAAGGAGAGAGTTGGGTCGAAGATAATACCCAGATTTTTTACAGAGTCACCTTGTTTTATTATTTGGTTGTCAAATGTTAAAGTTGTATTATTAAATAGAGGTCGGTGTCTAGCAGGACCGATAATCAGCATTTCCGTTTTTTTGGCATTAAGTTGCAAAAAGTTAGCGGACATCCATTGTTTAATTTCATTAAGACACGCTTCCAACTGACTACAGTCCGGCGTGTTGGTCAGCTTTAGGGGCATGTAAAGTTGGGTGTCATCAGCATAACAGTGAAAGCTAATACCGTATTTGCGTATGACGTCACCTAGCGGCAGCATGTAGATGCTGAAGAGTACAGGGCCAAGGACCGAACCCTGGGGAACTCCACACGTTACCTTAACATAGTCCGAGGTCACACTGTTATAGGAGACGCACTGCATCCTATCAGTAAGATAAGAGTTAAACCATGACAGGGCTGAGTCTGAAATACCAATTCGTATTTTGATACGCTCTAATAAAATATTATGATCGACGGTATCGAAAGCAGCGCTAAGATCGAGGAGCAGCAACATAGATGACGCATCAGAGTCCATCGTTAGCAATAGATCATTAGTCAGTTTTGCGAGGGCTGTCTCAGTCGAGTGATTTGCCCTGAAACCGGATTGAAAGGTTTCACATAGATTGTTAAACGCTAAGTGCTCATTTAGCTGCTCTGCAACAATTTTTTCGAGGATTTTCGAAATAAAGGGAAGGTGAGACACCGGTCGGTAGTTTACCATGAGGTCTGGATCGAGGTTAGGTCTTTTAAGGAGAGGATGAATAACCGCTTTTTTGAATGCAACGGGAACAGTGCCCGAGGAAAGTGATAAGTTTATAATATTTAGCACTGATGGACCTAATAATACAAAAAGCTCCTTGATAAGTTTCCCAGGAAGTGGGTCAAGTAAACATGTTGTTTGTTTTATTCCATTTACACGTTGTGACAATCCTTCTAATGTTATTTCATCAAAACGAGAGAAACTATTTTGGATATTTGCAGTATCCGCCGTATATACAATCGTATCTGTGTTACTATAACCCCGTTGTAGCTGGGACGCATTGTCTGTAATCTCCTTTCTAATAAGTTCAATTTTCTTATTAAAGAACTTCATAAAGTCATCTGCCGAATGGGTGGAGCTACTGGAAGGAGTCCCTTGTTGGGTTAGCGATGCTACTGTACTAAACAAAAATTTTGGATCGTTTTTATTAATGCGGATGAGATTTGAGTAATAATTAGTTTTAGCTAAGGTAAGCATGTGTTTATAAGTTATTAAACTATCACTCCATGCTTGATGGTGCACCTCAAGTTTAGTCGTGCGCCATTTGCGTTCCAGCTTTCTACATAATAATTTCTGAGCTCTAGTTTCTTCAGTAAACCATGGCGTACGCCTTTTTGGAGCCTTTTTTAACTTCAGCGGTGCTATACTATCAATGGTTTCGCTCAGGGCGTTGTTAAAGTTGTTAGTGAGGTTATCAATAGACCCCACATACTTTGGGAACGGTGCCATTACCGAGGGCAGTAGGTCCGCAAGAGTCGTCGTTGTGGCAGCATTAAGGTTGCGGCTGCTATAGCAGTTATTATTATTATTAGCTTGCCGAACATGAGTCTGAACTTCGAATTTTATAAGGTAATGATCGGACATTACTTTAGTATACGGGAGTATCATAACTTTGGAGACGGTGATACCTCTGACAAGCACTAGGTCTATCGTATTACCGCTGCGATGCGTCGGTTCATTTATTATTAGTGTAAGACCACAGCTATCAATTATAGTCTGGAGCGCCACGCACGGTGGGTCCAATGGGGTATTCATATGGATATTAAAGTCCCCCATTATAATTATATTATCGGCGTGCGTCACTAGATCAGCAACAAACTCTGAGAATTCACTAATAAAGTCCGAATAGGGCCCTGGGGGGCGGTAGATAACGGCCAGGCACAGAGGCAGAGGTGTGGCAGACTTCATAGAAAGCACCTCAAACGATTTATATTTATTATTTAAGTTAGGACTAAAGTTAAAGTTTTCGTTGTATATTAGTGCGACACCCCCTCCCCTTTTGAGGTGACGGGCAATATGCGCATTCGTATAGTTAGGAGGGGATGCCTCATTTATCGCAAAAAAGTCGTCTGGTTTAAGCCAGGTTTCGCTAAGACCGATGACGTTAAGGTTGTTGTCTCTAATGACCTCATTGACTAATAACGTTTTGGGAGACAAAGATCTGATGTTTAGAAAGCCCATATTATAGGTAGTGGGCTGTTTTAAGGAGTTGTTGATAAAATTATCCGTAGTAGCAATATTAATAATGTTGCGTTTATTATGCGCAGTGTACTTAAAATAATTACGACCATATCTAGGAATTGATATGACGGGAATTTTCAGATTGTCTACTTGGCGCTGCGATAAACTGAACGCATCATAATTTGCCACCTCAGTAGAACGCATGTCTAACTCTGACGAAGTCATAGACACAGTAGAAAAAACATTTTGTGAGTTGTGTATTATTCTACGAAAATTGCTATGTGTACAGGGATCATCCAGCCTGGCGCTGGCTAGTTCTAACTTAACTGACTCCATACCCAGGCTAGCAGGCTCTGTAATTGCCTGTGACCGGGCTTGCTCTAGTGCAGTTAGTCAAATGTGGCTCAATGCGAAGTCTATGTTCCGAGACAAGAGGATAGCGCCTTCCTGGTTAGGGTGAAGGCCGTCTCTCCTCAGCAAGCCAGGTTTGCCCCAGAAAGAGGGCCAATTATCAATAAACGTAAATCCCTGTTGTCTGCAGAAGCTATCCAGCCACCTGTTAAGAGAGACTAATCTGCTATATCTCTCATCATTGCCTCTCCCAGGCAGGGGGCCAGAGACAATTACTCGATGCCTGGACATCTTTCTGGCGAGATTACAAGCCCTGGCTATGTTTCTCTTTGTAATCTCTGATTGTCTCATCCTAACGTCATTGGAGCCAACGTGTATTACTATATTCGCATAACTAGTGGTGCGGTTAGCCTGCCGTACGTGCTTACTAGACCTGTTGCGAGTTAGCTCCCTAAGATTAGCTTCAATGTCAGGTGCTCTGCCCCCGGGAATACACTTAATTGTGGCTGGTTTGCTAAGCTTTATGTTTCGGGTGATGGAGTCCCCTATAACTAAAGTGTGGTGCCCGGTAGACTGGGGTGTAGGACTAGCTAAAGGGCTAAATCTATTATGCGTCTCAACCGGTACACCGTAGCTTGTAGGCCGGTTAGGGCTGCTACAAGCTGGGCTAGTTAGCTCGCTACAGCTAACGCTAGCAGATGTGTCCGCAACATCTAAAGTTACGAAATTACACTGCTCTAACTGGCGGACACGGCTCTCTAGCAAAGCCAACCTATCCATGAGTAAAGTGCATGAAGCGCAGGAAGCCATACTCACAGAAACTTTCCGTCGCCGAGTGGAGTGCCAGCTGTCTTCGGGAAGTGGTGGTCACGGTGGCGGGGGAGTAGCTTCCTTCAGACCGGCGCTGCCTTTCTCCGCTAGCCTCGTTAGCTTAGCAGCTAGCTAGCTGAGGGCGAAGTGGTGAGACAGAGATCGGGTGATTTGCAAGTTAAATTGAACTATTAAATATGTTCGATAAGTTGTAAATAGGGATGGGGATAGGTTGATTGGCAACACTAAATTGGCCCTAGTGTGTGAATGTGAGTGTGAGTGTTGTCTGTCTATCTGTGTTGGCCCTGCGATGAGGTGGCGACTTGTCCAGGGTGTACCCTGCCTTCCGCCCGATTGTAGCTGAGATAGGCGCCAGCGCCCCCCGCGACCCCGAAAGGGAATAAGCGGTAGAAAATGGATGGATGGAAGTTGTAAATAAAGCTGCAAAACAGTTAAAATCACACAGATAGAACGATACTTAGCTTTTTTGCAACAAGAGCAGTCAGCGAGCAGTCATTCACGTTTATATAGCGCTCTACACAGTGGTAATAGGCATTTTACAAAATAGAGAAAATAACTACTTTAATATACAATTAAAAATAAACACAATTATGGAATCAAACCTTCGCTGTCTCTTGTGGTGTAATCACTAGGCTGCCATTTTTTTTCAGGGCTCGAAGTTGGTAGCTGTTGTCTTGGAGCAGTTCAGGAATCATCTGCATCAGGTCGTCCACATTGATGACAAATCCGATCACGGACAATTACACGCACATTAAAAAAGTTGTATTAGTTTGATCATAGCGAAACAAGAACCCCCCAAAAAAGCACCATATGATATTGTTTGGTCAAGGCAGTTCAACGAACCTGAACTATTATATCCATCATTAATGTGTAAACAACAGTTGTTGAGCATTGTTTAGCAGAAATGGAAATTCTAAACAGCTACCAGGGCGGATAGATAATTAGTTTGCATCCATGTTTTTAGGAATGGGATCTGTATTTTTATTTTTATTTTTAGCTTATACAGTGTGCTTTTAGGTAAATGCAACAATGTAACTGCACAAATTAGAGAACTCACAAGAGAACATACACTGAAACCAAGATCAATCCAACAAGAACAAAGCTTTATGTAGAAAATCTTTAAAGGAAATCATTATTCAAAGATATTTACCATCCATAACATAGATTTTGTGTAATACATAACATTTAGTAGCATTTAGGACATGAGTCGGCAACCCAAAATGTTAAAAGAGCCATATTGAACCAAGCAAATAAAAATGCAAATCAGTCTGGAGCCACAAAAATTGTAAAGCCTTATATAAATCCTATAATTACGTACGTACACATTAAGTATGTATTGGGCAGGAAAAAAAACAACTCGCAATTAAAATGAGTCACTCATTATTATAAAACAAGTGTGTATACTTTTATTGTAGACTATTTGGAGACAATACATACATAGCTGAATTTGAATAAGATAACATTCAGTGCAGAATAATGCCGTTTGTTTTCCCTGTGGGTTTTTTTAGCGCTTGAGGATAATACCCAAGAGCAGCAACACTTGAAACACAGTACTTTTTCAATTTTACCATACACATTAGATATATTTACACAAAGTATCAGTATCGGATTGGTATCGCCAATACCAGCCTGAATTTGATTGGAAAGAATATCAGTAGTATCGCACATCACTGGAGCTTAGGCGGCTTGGCGGGACGACCGCAACGGGCTCCAAAGAGGTGCTGAGAGGTCGCCCTATCAGGGCCACTTAGGGTTTCTTAAGAACTGGTTGAGAGGCATTATAGATTTAGCCTTTCAGCTAGTCCTACAGCCCAGTCTACCAGATGCCACACCTTAGTCATTGGGGACTCCATCACCCGGAAAATACAGTTTAGTAAACCATTCATAATTAAGTGTATTCCTGAGCCCTGATATTAAAGCTAGTCTAGGGAGCTAACTCACAAAAGGCCTAGTAAACACGTACGGCAGGCTAATCGCGCCAAAAGCTACACGAACATAGTTGTACATGTCAGCTCCAATGACACTAGGATGAGACAGTCAGAGATTACAAAGAGGAACATAGCAAGAAAGATGTTGTGGCATTGAGTATGGCCCTCTGCTTGTGAGAGGTAATGATGAGATGTATTGCAGATTAGCCTCGCTTAACTGACCAACACGCCGGATTGTAGTCAGCTGGAGGCGTGTCTTAATGAAATTAAACAATGGATGTCCGCTAACTTTTTGCAACTCAACGCCAAAAAAACGGAAATGCTGATTATCGGTCCTGCTAGACACCGACCTTTATTTAATAATACAACTTTCACATTTGACAACCAAACAATTAAACAAGGCGACTCGGTAAAGAATCTGGGTATTATCTTCGACCCAACACTCTCCTTTGAGCCACACATTAAAATCGTTTCTAAAACAGCCTTCTTTCATTTCCGTAATATCACAAAAATTCGCTCCATTCTGTCCACTAAAGACGCTGAGATCATTATCCATGCGTTTGTTGCGTCTCGCCTCGATTACTGGAACGTATTATTATCGGGTCTCCCCATGTCTAGCATTAAAAGATTACAGTTGGTACAAAATGCGGCTGCTAGACTTTTGACAAGAACAAGAAAGTTTGTTCACATTACGCCTATACTGGCTCACCCGCACTGGCTTCATGTGCACTTAAGATGTGACTTTAAGGTTTTACTACTTACGTATAAAATACTACACGGTCTAGCTCCAGCCTATCTTGCCGATTGTATTATACCATATGTCCCGGCAAGAAATCTGCGTTCAAAGGACTCTGGCTTATTAGTGATTCCCAAAGCCCAAAAAAAGTCTGCGGGCTATAGAGCGTTTTCCATTCGGGCTCAAGTACTCTGGAATACCCTCCCGGTAACAGTTTGAGATGCCACCTCAATAGAAGCATTTATGTCTCACCTTAAAACTCATTTGTATACTCTAGCCTGCAAATAGACTCCCTTTTTAGACCAGTTGATCTGCCGTTTATTTTCTTTTTCTCCTATGTCCCACTCTCCCTTGTGGAGGGGATCCGGTCCGATCCGATGGCCATGGATGACGTACTGGCTGTCCAGAGTCGGGACCCAGGATGGACCGCTTGCCTGTGTATCGGCTTGGGACATCCCTGCGCTGCTGATCCGCCTCCGCTTGAGATGGTTTCCTGCTGGCTCCGCTGTGGACGGGAATTTTGCTGCAGTGTTGGATCCACTGTGGATTGAACTTTCGCAGTGTCATGTTGGACCCACTCAACATCCATTGCTTTCGTCCTCTCCAAGGTTCTCATAGTCATCATTGTCACTGACGTCCCACTGGGTGTGAGTTTTCCTTGCCCTTATGTGGGCCTACCGAGGATGTCGTAGTGGTTTGTGTTGTGGTTTGTGCACCCCTTTGAGACACAAGTGATTTAGGGCTATATAAGTAAACATTGATTGATTGATTGATTACCAAGTGGCTGGCTAGGTTTTGCAGAGAACAGGGACATTCTTTATTGATAATTGACCCTCTTTCTGGGGCAAACTGGGCTTGCTGGGGAGGGACAGCCTTCACCCTAAGGTGCCATCACTCTTTCCAAAAATATAGACTATTATTTGAATCAAGCTTGACTAACTACACCAAAGCAAGCTCGGACACAGGCAATTACAGTGTCTGTTAGCTCGAGTGAGGAATCAGTTAAGGTAGAATGAATCAGCACCAGGCTGGAAAATTCCTGCACACGTTGCATTTTTCATAGAATAATACATAACTCACATAATGTTGTTTCAGTTGTGACTGTCCAGAGGTGAACATGCATTCTCCTGAGGTGGCAAATTACAACATGTTAAATCTATCACAGCACCAAGCAAATAATTTCAAGATCCCCATGATATCAATTCCTAGATGTGATCAAAATTATTTAAGGTGCACTGCCCAAAATAGACGTAACGTTATTAATATCAGTACTATGGATACCATTAATAAAAACGCCTCAAAACAGCCCGTTACCTATATCCATCCATCCATTTTTCTACCGCTTGTCCCGTTAGGGATTGCAAGGGGTCGCTGGAGCCTATCTCAGGTGGTGTACACCCTGGACAAGTCGCCACCTCATCGCAGCTTGTTACCTATAATATTTGATCCGCTGCCCGGATCAAATTCTGTTTGGGTTTTCGGATCACTTGTGTTTTCTGTTGGTTTTGGACTCCTTCGGTTCCTGTTTGTGCACCTCTGAGTTGGTTACCATAGTTACTTATTATTTTCACCTGCCGCTTGTGTTCCGGACGCGCACCTGTTTGTAATCATCGACAGTATTTAAGCCTGCCTTTTCCAGTCATTCAGTCTGGCTTCTTTACTTGCGTCACGCGACCAATACATGAGTTTTTGATTGTCTCATAGCCCCAGAGTCTGTGCTAAGTTGTAGCCTTAGCTTCCGGTGCACTTGGCACATTATCCAGTCCGTTTGTTTTCTGTTTTGTACCTGTTCTGTGTTATTTTACTGTTAAATCAAGTGCTTACCTGTCCGGATTCGTCCTTTTGCTTCCTGGGAGAACAAACCCCACATCACCCTGCGACCCAGCCGTGACAATATCATTGTCTCCCAAAAAGTTCTTAGTTAATGAGGTCATTAGAGAAAGCAATTTTAACATCATTGGTCTTAGCGAAACTTGGCTAAAATCAGATAAATTTTTCCCGCTTAATGACGCATCTCCTCCTAACTATACGAGTGCACATATTGGCACTTGTATAGTTGGAGGGGCAGCAATAATATCCAATGAAAACATTAACTTTAGCCCTAACATAACCTAACCTAACCTAACCTAACCTCAATAAAAACAATCCCCAGTATTTGATCAATACGGTATAATCGCTAACCCAACTAGGTAATCCCCCCCAGTAGCTCCAACCACTCGGCTGATAACTTTATGAAATTATTTACTAAGAAATTTGAACTCATTAGAAAGGATATTAAAGATAACGCGTTCCAGCTCCAACTGGGTTGTAGTGACGCAGATACGAATGTATGTACGACGGATATTGCCCTCCAAAATTATTTCTCTCTTTCTGAATAAATAACATTAGAGGAACTCCTGCAACTTGTAAATGGGACACAACATGTTTACTTGATCCACTTATTGGGAAACTCAAAGAGATGTTTGTAATATTAGGACCAACAGTGCTAAATATTATTAACTTATCACTTTCCCCTGGTACTGTTCCCCTAGCATTCAAAAAAGCGATCATTCATCTTCTGCTGAAAAGACCTAACCTTGATCCTGACCTCATGGTTAACAATTGGTTCAAATTGTCCTTCCTTTCTTTTATCTCGAAAATCAGACCACATTTGCAGTCCCTTCCAAGATTTGTCGTTGTTCCCATTGAGACATTTGTAGTCAAGGGCTATATGAGTAAACTTTGATTGATTGATTGATGAGTTCTTCCTGTCTCCTTCCATGCAGCAAGAACAACGGGACAAACTTCCTGCCAATGTCGAAAACAGCGGCCCTTACCTTTGCCTACAAAACAGTAACATGGCACGGCCGAGGACCCGCTGCTGACAAAGACAGTAGAGGCAAACCCGCCCGATTTATCACCACAAGGATCCGGGGGCCGCCGCCGATCTGCTCTCGCCTCCAGCGCGCACAGTGCAGGCTGACTCACGTTTGGGATGCCACAGCTCATCAGGCAAACAAGGCTGTATATTGCACATCTAAAACAAGGCAGGTGCGGTATTTGTATTTGATGTGGTTCATTTTTGAGAATGTGTGTTCGCACAGGTATTTGTTTTGTTTGCAACAGCCACCTGCCTGGCACCACGCCATGCTAAAAGAAACGTGTGTCGCAGGGTCACGCAAATCTTCATTGACAGTTATCTTGAACATGTTATATTTATTCTGCACATTTTTACAGCATTGGAAAACATTAATATTTGTGTCATGTTTGACCTCCTACAGAAACCATATTAAAACAAAAAATATATATTTCCCCGAATTAGTCCATTTTCATGCATTTTTCCAAAAGCTCCGCATGCGGCTCCCGAGCTGCGGGTTGCCGACTCGCGATTTAGGACCTGGAATACACACTGCAAACAAGACAAAAGAGAGGAGTGAAAAAAATTGAAATGAGCATCATTTCAGCATACACGTGGTAATGACACATGTCATTCAAGTCTGTTTAACATTTATTTAAAAAAACTCATACTTTGTTGCATATCTGTTGATTTTGAAGCAAAGTTTCTAAAATTCTGAATACATCAACATCCAAATGGATTTGATAACAAACTATTGTACAGTCAGATGTTCAGTTGTTTACCGTATTTTTCGGATTATAAATTGCTCCAGAGTATACGTCGCAACGGCCGAAAATGCATAATAAAGCAGAAAAAAAAACATATATACGTTGCACTGGACTGTAAGTCGCATTTTTGGGGGAAATGTATTTGATAAAATCCAACACCAAGACTAGACATTTGAAAGACAATTGAAAAAAAAAAAAAAAGAATAGTGAATAACAGGCTGAATAAGTGTACGTTATATGACGCATAAACAACCAACTGAGAAGGTGCCTGGTATGTTAACGTAACATTTTATGGTAAGAGTCATTCAAATAACTATAACATATCGAACATGCTATACGTTTACCCAACAATTACTCCTAATCGATAAATCGAATGAAATCTTCTTCCTCGATGTTGCTTCTAAACAACTCTGCCAACTCTAAAGGTATGCGCCGTTTCCTCTTGTCGTTTTCTGCTGCATATTTCACTATGTCCAGCTTGTAATCTGCAGTACTTGATATCCTTTTCGGTGCCATTTTTGTTCAGCCCTTGGCAATTTTTATAAGTTACCGCCATCAATGAAATGATCCATTTTAATAACTACGGCAGTAGCATATAGCATATAGCAGTTAACATTCAATGACCCACAATGCACTTCTGCCATGACCCTCCCCCGCCAAATTCTTATTGGTTAAAGTGTGTGTGACGATAGCTGACGTGTGTGTGACGATTGCTGACATTTTCTTCGTCTCTTCCGCGAATGAGACGAATAATATTATTTGATATTTTACGGTAATGTGTTAATGATTTCACACATAAATTGCTCTGGATTATAAGTCACACCCCCGGCCAAACTATGAAAAAAAATGTGACTTATAGTCTGAAAAATACGGTATATCTTAGAGAAAATGTATATTAAGACATGACAGCTAGCTTGCTGTTTTCGATTGATTGATTAAAACTTTTATTAGTAGATTGCACAGTACAGTACATATTCTGTAAAATTTACCACTAAATAGTAACACCCGAATAAGTTTTTCAACTTGTTTAAGTCAGGGTCCACGTTTTGTTGGTAAATTACAATACCATTCTGTGCAGAAAAAAAATGCTGCCTAATGTTATACCAATAATATTTGTATTATAGCATCATTGTGGGCAGCACGGTGGAAGAGGGGGTAGTGCGTCTGCCTCACAATATGAAGGTCCGGAATATTCTTGGGTTCAATCCCGGACTCGGGATTTTCTGTGTGGAGTTTGCATGTTCTCCCCGTGAATGCGTGGGTTCCCTCCGGATACTCCGGCTTCCTCCCACTTCCAAAGACATGCACCTGGGGATAGGTTGATTGGCAACACTAAATTGGCCCTAGTGTGTGAATGTGAGTGTGAATGTTGTCTGTCTATCTGTGTAGGCCCTGTGATGACGTGGCGACTTGTCCAGGGTGTACCCCGCCTTCCACCCGATTGTAGCTGATATAGGCACCAGCGCCCCCCCGTGACCTGTTGCAATATAAGTCTGATTTAAAGAAAATGTCTAATTAATTCTCTGTCATGACCTGTTATTCAGGTCATGTCTTGATTTATGTTTAGTAGATTTTTTTCCTACGTTTAAGGTTGTTCCGGTTCTCTAATCTCTTTCCTTTCATTCACTTTTGTATGCAATGGACACTAATTGTTTGCATGCACCTGCCTTTGGTTTATTGATTAGAATCCTCAACTCTTCCTGTCCCTAATCACTCCCTTTTATATTTCGGTGCCGCTTAGCCTTTAGTTGCTGGATCATTGCTCGCTTCATGTTTGTTTTGTCATCCTCTGATTCCTGGACAGGTAAGTTTAATGTTGATAGCTACTCCTGAGCCAAGTTCCTTGTGAAGCTTCTCCACAGCTTCCTGTGTCCTCGGCACGTGAATCTTTTTGTAAATCTTTGCTTTCGTTTTTTTTGAACAAATATCAGTTATTGCCTGAACGCTGCTTTTGCCGTTTCCTGCATGTCCTCAGGAGTATATGCGAACACAACCATTGCAGCAATGTGACCTGTTTTCCACGGTCCACCGATTTGTGCAAGAATATGCAGCAAATTACTCTGCCATTGTGTTCTTCCTTGTTCTTTCTGCTGCTCAAATAGGAGTAGACTGGTTGAAGATGGCTGCAAATTTCCTGCGCTTTGGCACCCAATGCGGCATCTATTCATGTATCAATCAATCAATAAATCAATCAATCAATCAATCAATCAATCAATCAATCAATCAATCAATCAACCAATCAATCAACGTTTATTTATACAGCCCTAAATCACAAGTGTCTCAAAGGGCAGCACACGCCACAACAACATCCTCAGCTCAGATCCCACATCAGGGCAAGAAACCCAATGGGATACATTGAGAAACCTTGGAGGGGACCGCAGATGGGCGACCGGTGCAATGGACGTCGAGTGGATTTATTTAATTGTGTGAAAGTCCAGTCCATAGTGGGGCCAGCAGGAGATCATCATGAGTGGAGACAAGTCAGCAGCGCAAAGACGTCCCCAACTGATACACAGATGAGTGGTCCACCCCGGGTCCCGACTTTGAACAGTTAGCGCCTCATCTGTGGTCACCTAATAACCTTTCCACGCAGGAGATGGGGGCAGAGCAGAACAGAGACGGCAGATCAACTGGTCTAAAAAGGGGGTCTATTTAAAAGTTAGCGTATACAAATTAGCTTTAAAATAGGATTTAAATGCTTCTATTGAGGTAGCATCTCTAACTGTTTCCAGTAGGGCATTCCAGAGTACTGGAGCCCGAATAGAAAATGCTCTATAGCCCGCAGACTTTTTTGGGGCTTTGGGAATCACTAATAAACCAGAGTTCTTTGAACGCAGATTTCTGGCCGGGACATATGGTACAATACAATCGGCAAGATAGGCTGGAGCTAGACCGTTTAACATTTTAAACGTAAGTAGTAAAACCTTAAAGTCACATCTTAAGTGCACAGGAAGCCAGTGTAGGTGAGCCAGCATAGGCGTAATATGATCAAACTTTCTTGTTTTTGTCAAAAGTCTAGCAGCCGCATTTTGTACCAACTATAATCTTATAATTCTAGAGATAGGGAGACTCGAAAATAACACGTTACAGTAATCAAGACAAGACATAACAAACGCATGAATAATGATCTCAGCGTCGCTGGTGGACAAAATGGAACGAATTTTAGTGATATTACGGAGATGAAAGAAGGACATTTTGGTAACACTCTTAATGTGTGACTCAAAGGAAAGTGTTGGGTCAAAGATGATACCCAGATTCTTTACAGAGTCACCTTGTGTAATTGTTTGGTGGCATGATATGTATAATATCTACTATTTCTTCTTAGTTGGTGGCAGCTATTTCTTTGTTGTTGCTTGGTTATTCGTTGTTGTTTAGCTACCATTTCTTCTTCGTTGTTTGGCAGCATTTTTTTCAGTCAAGCACCCAAACTTGGAATTGAAGTGATAACAATTGAATAATTGCAGGAGAATTAGAATGTTACTCTGTTCCAATCGATGGCCAACCCCAATGAGATCTTCAAGATTCGTTTAAGAACTCTCAAAACATACCATAGAAATGGTCTGTTTTGATTCAGATGAAAAACTTACGCCGCCAGTGTGGTAGTTTTTTTTTTCACTTTATTGATATGTGTATTCATTTACCCTATCTTGACAGACTTCATCCGAATTACACTTGCAAGTCAGTACACAATCTGTACTGCCTAGAGCCAAACAAGTTCACGTAAAACATGCATCTGACATCTGTTAAACTGATTTGTACAAAATACAGAAAACACTGATTAAATTAAAGACATCATGTACCGTAATTATCCTCTGTGAAGCTAAAGCATGTCTTTGCTTTTGCAGTTGTGCATGGAGCAAACCCCACAACAGCATGTGCACGGAATCCTCCAAGAGAGTAATGAATTCATAATTTATGCATGACACGTACTGTGGTGTAATACAAATTAATGATTTGCCAACCAACCTTGAAGTTGCTGGAAGGACTATTTCCTTTCTATAGAGATTCTCGATGTTGTTAATATGCCAGAGAGTTGGCGACATAGCTGCAGCTATTTTTCACCAGAATGCACAGAGATAGGATTATTAAAAGATGGGTTTGTTTCACTCGGGTAAAACAATAAACGTATTTGATCAAATGCAGTGTACTTACATGTATTGCTGCGTATGTCCTTACAAGAGTACTGTTGTCATTTATCATTTTGAATGCAGTTTATCAATATTTTGTTCCAAGTGTTGAATGTGCGAGGAAATCTATGAGCTACCAAATGCCAATGCAGACTGAACTACACGTCAACCGCTGGTGTTTGTTGGTTTTATCCCTGATTGTATATGTAGACAAAAATACACTAAAAAGAATGAGGTGATAAATGAGCTATAGGGGAGAGAGGTGAGTTTGGAGGTGCTCACAAACTAGGGAAGCTACTCCAAATACTCTGGTAAATGAGTTTTCAGGGTAATGGAGACAAAACTATTGCAAAACGAGCAGAGACATTAATTGGGGTATCAATAAATAAACCTCTAATTAGGAAAAAAGAAGGGCTGTGAAGCAGCAGCAGCAACACAGGGGGAGAATATCAATGGCGCGCGCACACATCTGTATGCATGCACATCTCTCTGGCGAGGGGGTGGTTCTCACGGGGGCTTCGCCAATGGAACCGGCTAGCCCATCCATCGCTGACCACGCCCCTCTGTGGTGAGCGTGCCCACTTTTGACTGTGCAGTGAACCCAGTGCAGCCACCTCCTCCCTCTGCCACCGCTCTTGTGTTCTAACCAGCTTATCTGCACGCCGCCCTGAGTGTGCTGCTGTGCTGGGTGACTTCGCCATGATTGATAGTGGTGGGGGTCCTCCACTTTCTTGGTGAGAGATAGAAAATGGAGGAGGGAAAATATAGGGGAGAAGGAGCAAGGAGAATGCAGAGAAGCCAACGGTGTTTAAAATAGATATTAAAATTACAGGCAGTATTTGGGTATTGTGTAACCAGAGGTGGGTATTAACGCGTTACATTTACTTCGTTACATTTACTCCGTTACATTTACTTGAGTAACTTTTGGGATTAATTGTACTTCTAAGAATAAATTTTATGCAACATACTTTTACTTTTACTTGAGTATATTTATAGACAAGAAATACTACTTTTACTCCGCTCCATTTATCTACATTCAGCTCGCTACTCGCTACTTTTCTTTATCGATCTATTAATGTTTGTTTTGGTTTTTCAAAGTAGGATCTACGCATGCAAGCGTTTCACCAATCACATGCAGTCACTGGTGACGTTGGACCAATCAAACAGAGCCAGGCGGTCACATGACCGTCACACGTAAAACCCGACTCAAAAAAGTTGAACAATTTATTGGGGTGTTACCATTTAGTGGTCAATTGTACGGAATATGTACTGTACTGTGCAATCTACTAATAACAGTTTCAATCAATCAATCAAAAGTGTAAAGGAAAAAAGACACTTTTTATTTCAACCATACTGCCAGTCAAAAGCCTAAAGACTGATCGCACAGTTCCTGTCTTCACAATAATAGTGCTGCTCCATCGCGCCTGCGCTAACAAAATAAGAGCCTCCGAAAGCCAGCGCAAACAAGCTAACAAACTAAGGAGTTTGCCGCCAATGTATTTCTAGTAAAGTGCAGGAAAACGAATATGGAAGCTGGACAAATAAGGTGCCAAAAACCAACGACTTTCATGTGGTATTAGACAGAAAGGAGGACTTTTTCTCTCCTCCATTTGAAAACCTGGACGTTCAGCACTATACTGTATGATTCCAATCAATCAAGTCATCAGAATCAGGTAACTTATATTCTTGTCTTCATGAAAGATAGGAAATCTATAAGTTCTTTAATAAGAAAATTGAACTTATTAGAAAGGAGATTAAAGACAATGCGTCCCAGCTACAACGGGGTTATAGTAACACAGATACGATTGTATATACGGCGGATACTGCAAATATCCAAAATAGTTTCTCTCGTTTTGATGAAATAACATTAGAAGGATTGTTACAACGTGTAAATGGAATAAAACAAACAACATGTTTACTTGACCCACTTCCTGGGAAACTTAACAAGGAGCTTTTTGTATTATTAGGTCCATCAGTGCTAAATATTATAAACTTATCACTTTCCTCGGGCACTGTTCCCGTTGCATTCAAAAAAGCGGTTATTCATCCTCTCCTTAAAAGACCTAACCTCGATCCAGACCTCATGGTAAACTACCGACCGGTGTCTCACCTTCCCTTTATTTCGAAAATCCTCGAAAAAATTGTTGCAGAGCAGCTAAATGAGCACTTAGCGTTTAACAATCTATGTGAAACCTTTCAATCCGGTTTCAGGGCAAATCACTCGACTGAGACAGCCCTCGCAAAACTGACTAATGATCTATTGCTAACGATGGACTCTGATGCGTCATCTATGTTGCTGCTCCTCGATCTTAGCGCTGCTTTCGATACCGTCGATCATAATATTTTATTAGAGCGTATCAAAATACGAATTGGTATTTCAGACTCAGCCCTGTCATGGTTTAACTCTTATCTTACTGATAGGATGCAGTGCGTCTCCTATAACAGTGTGACCTCGGACTATGTTAAGGTAACGTGTGGAGTTCCCCAGGGTTCGGTCCTTGGCCCTGTACTCTTCAGCATCTACATGCTGCCGCTAGGTGACGTCATACGCAAATACGGTATTAGCTTTCACTGTTATGCTGATGACACCCAACTCTACATGCCCCTAAAGCTGACCAACACGCCGGACTGTAGTCAGTTGGAAGCGTGTCTTAATGAAATTAAACAATGGATGTCCGCTAACTTTTTGCAACTTAATGCCAAAAAAACGGAAATGCTGATTATCGGTCCTGCTAGACACCGACCTCTATTTAATAATACAACTTTAACATTTGACAACCAAATAATAAAACAAGGTGACTCTGTAAAAAATCTGGGTATTATCTTCGACCCAACTCTCTCCTTTGAGTCACACATTAAAAGCGTTACTAAAACGGCCTTCTTTCATCTCCGTAATATCGCTAAAATTCGCTCCATTTTGTCCACTAAAGACGCCGAGATCATTATCCATGCGTTTGTTACGTCTCGTCTCGATTACTGTAACGTATTATTTTCGGGTCTCCCAATGTCTAGCATTAAAAGATTACAGTTGGTACAAAATGCGGCTGCTAGACTTTTGACAAGAACAAGAAAGTTTGATCATATTACGCCTGTACTGGCTCACCTGCACTGGCTTCCTGTGCACTTAAGATGTGACTTTAAGGTTTTACTACTTACGTATAAAATACTACACGGTCTAGCTCCAGCCTATCTTGCCGATTGTATTGTACCGTATGTCCCGGCAAGAAATCTGCGTTCAAAAGACTCCGGCTTATTAGTGATTCCTAGAGCTCAAAAAAAGTCTGCGGGCTATAGAGCGTTTTCCGTTCGGGCTCCAGTACTCTGGAATGCCCTCCCGGTAACAGTTCGAGATGCTACCTCAGTAGAAGCATTTAAGTCTCATCTTAAAACTCATCTGTATACTCTAGCCTTTAAATAGACCTCCTTTTTAGACCAGTTGATCTGCCGCTTCTTTTCTTTCTCCTATGTCCCCCCCTCCCTTGTGGAGGGGGTCCGGTCCGATGACCATGGATGAAGTACTGACTGTCCAGAGTCGAGATCCAGGATGGACCGCTCGTCGGGACCCAGGATGGACCGCTCGCCTGTATCGGTTGGGGACATCTCTACGCTGCTGATCCGCTTGAGATGGTTTCCTGTGGACGGGACTCTCACTGCTGTCTTGGAGCCACTATGGATTGAACTTTCACAGTATCATGTTAGACCCGCTCGACATCCATTGCTTTCGGTCCCCTAGAGGGGGGGGGTTGCCCACATCTGAGGTCCTCTCCAAGGTTTCTCATAGTCAGCATTGTCGCTGGCGTCCCACTGAATGTGAATTCTCCCTGCCCACTGGGTGTGAGTTTTCCTTGCCCTTTTGTGGGTTCTTCCGAGGATGTTGTAGTCGTAATGATTTGTGCAGTCCTTTGAGACATTTGTGATTTGGGGCTATATAAATAAACATTGATTGATTGATTGATTGATATATGTTAAACATGCATGTATATTCATTAAAATACCTTTAACATGTCAACAAAAACGGCAAAATAAATAAATATAAATTATATACTGTATATATATATATATATATATATATATACAGTATATAATTTATATTTATACTGTATATATATATATATATACATATATATATATATATGTATATATATACAGTATATAATTTATATTTATTTATTTTGCCGTTTTTGTTGACATGTTAAAGGTATTTTAATGAATTCCAAGATGGCGGCGCCCGTACGGGCTGCAACATTGCGGAGCTGCTGCTAAAGATGGAACATTTGGCAGGAATACCGGACAATTCTACAAACTTTATGGCTGGCTCACATCGTGGTCACTCCGTGATCACGTACGACCGCCAGACACTTCTGGATGTGGACATATCGGGCCGTTTTGGACTGATAGACGCGTGCGTGCTAAACGTGCTAACTAGCATGGGAATACGTCGGCGGCTACATCCAGCGGCCTGTGAAGCAGGGGAGTATAGTAGCAGCGGGGGCCGTCTACGGAGCAGGCGCCAGCGGTGTGATCGGAAACCCGGATGTCGAGCGGGGCTTAAAACAAAGCAGAAGGCTAATCCCCACAGAACACCACTTCCCTCCATCCTGAAGACGGATTTAAATGGAAAATGCGAGACTACTGGTCTGGGTAAGGAGTCAGTTAAATTAGAACACATTTTTTTCTGCTTTGAGTGTTTCAGAGTTGGACATGTGTTTTACTGAGGTGGCTAACTATGATGCGTGCAGTTTATCAAAACAACAATCAAACAATCGGAAAATTCCTGTCGTATCAATTCCTAGATATGGTCGTAACTATACTAAATGCACTGGGCATAATAAACACAACATTATTAATATTGCTACTACGGATAATTTGATCAAAAATTCCCTGAAACAGCCCACTACCTATAATATAGGTTTTTTAAACATAAGATCATTGTCTCCCAAAACGTTATTAGTTAATGATATTATCAGAGACAACAATCTTAACGTCATCGGTCTCAGCGAAACCTGGCTTAAACCAAACAACTTTTTTGCGCTAAATGAGGCATGTCCTCCTAACTTTACACATGCGCATATTGCCCGTCCGCTTAAAAGGGGTGGGGGGGTTGCACTAATATACAACGAAAACTTTAACCTTAGTCCTAACATAAATAATAAATATAAATTGTTTGAGGTGCTTACTATGAGGTCTGTCACACCGCTGCCTCTACACCTGGCTGTTATCTACCGCCCTCCAGGGCCCTATTCGGACTTTATCAATGAATTCTCAGAGTTCGTTGCTGATCTAGTGACACACGCCGATAATATAATCATAATGGGGGACTTTAATATCCATATGAATACCCCATCGGACCCACCGTGCGTAGCGCTCCAGACTGTAATTGATAGCTGTGGTCTCACACAAATAATAAATGAACCCACGCATCACAACGGTAATACGATAGACCTAGTGCTTGTCAGGGGTATCACCGTTTCCAAAGTTACGATACTCCCGTATACTAAAGTATTGTCCGATCATTACCTTATAAAATTCGAGGTTCAGACGCATGTTCGTCAAACTAATAATAATAATAACTGCTATAGCAGCCGCAACATTAATACAGCCACAACGACAACTCTTGCTGACCTACTGCCCTCGGTAATGGCACCATTCCCAAAGTATGTGGGCTCTATTGATAACCTCACTAACAACTGCGCGAAACCATTGATAACATAGCACCGCTAAAGTTAAAAAAGGCTCCAAAAAAGCGCACCCCGTGGTTTACAGAAGAAACTAGAGCTCAGAAATTATTATGTAGAAAGCTGGAACGCAAATGGCGCACGACTAAACTTGAGGTGCACCATCAAGCATGGAGTGATGGTTTAATAACTTATAAAGGCATGCTTACCTTAGCTAAAGCTAAATATTACACAAATCTCATCCACCGTAATAAAAACAATCCTAAATTTTTGTTTAGTACGGTAGCATCGCTAACCCAACAAGGGACCCCTTCCAGTAGCTCCACCCACTCAGCTGATGACTTTATGCAATTCTTTAGTAAGAAAATTGAAGTCATTAGAAAGGAGATTAAAGACAATGCGTCCCAGCTACAACTGGGTTCTATTAACACTGACACGATTGTATATACGGCGGATACTGCCCTCCAAAATAGTTCCTCTTGTTTTGAGGAAATAACATTAGAGGAATTGTTACAACGTGTAAATGGAATAAAACAGACAACATGTTTACTTGACCCTCTTCCTGGGAAACTGATCAAGGAGCTCTTTGTATTATTAGGTCCATCAGTGCTAAATATTATAAACTTATCACTCTCCTCGGGCACTGTTCCCCTAGCATTCAAATAAGCGGTTATGCATCCTCTCCCTAAAAGACCTAACCTCGATCCTGACCTCATGGTAAACTACCGACCGGTGTCTCACCTTCCCCTTATTTCAAAAATCCTTGAAAAAATTGTTGCGGAGCAGTTAAATGAACACTTAGCGTCTAACAATCTATGTGAAACCTTTCAATCCGGTTTCAGGGCAAATCACTCCACGGAGACAGCCCTCGCAAAAATGACTAATGATCTATTGCTAACGATGGATTCTGATGCGTCATCTATGTTGCTGCTCCTCGATCTTAGCGCTGCTTTCGATACCGTCGATCAGAATATTTTATTAGAACGTATCAAAACACCAATTGGTATGTCAGACTTAGCCCTGTCTTGGTTTAACTCTTATCTTACTGATAGGATGCAGTGTGTCTCCCATAACAATGTGACCTCGGACTACGTTAAGGTAACGTGTGGAGTTCCCCAGGGTTCGGTCCTTGGCCCTGCACTCTTCAGCATCTACATGCTGCCGCTAGGTGACATCATACGCAAATACGGTATTAGCTTTCACTGTTATGCTGATGACACCCAACTCTACATGCCCCTAAAGCTGACCAACACGCCGGATTGTAGTCAGCTGGAGGCGTGTCTTAATGAAATTAAACAATGGATGTCCGCTAACTTTTTGCAACTCAACGCCAAAAAAACGGAAATGCTGATTATCGGTCCTGCTAGACACCGAACTCTATTTAATAATACAACTCTAACATTTGACAACCAAACAATTAAACAAGGCGACACGGTAAAGAATCTGGGTATTACCTTCGACCCAACTCTCTCCTTTGAGGCACACATTAAAAGCGTTACTAAAACAGCCTTCTTTCATCTCCGTAATATCGCTAAAATTCGCTCCATTCTGTCCACTAAAGACGCTGAGCGATGCTGATCCGCCTCCGCTTGGGATGGTTTCCTGCTGGCTCCGCTGTGAACGGGACTCTCGCTGCTGTGTTGGATCCGCTTTGGACTGGACTCTCGCGACTGTGTCGGATCCATTGTGGATTGAACTTTCACAGTATCACAGTATCACAATATTTTAGTATCATGTTAGACCCGCTCGACATCCATTGCTTTCCTCCTCTCTAAGGTTCTCATAGTCATCATTGTCACCGACGTCCCACTGGGTCATTATTGTCACCGATGTCCCACTGGGTGTGAGTTTTCCTTGCCCTTATGTGGGCCTACCGAGGATGTCGTGGTGGTTTGTGCAGCCCTTTGAGACACTAATGATTTAGGGCTATATAAGTAAACATTGATTGATTGATTGATATATATATATATATATATATATATATATATATATATATATATATATATATATATATATACACATATATATATATATATATATATATATATACATATATATATATATATATATATATATATATATATATATACATATACATATATATATATATATATATATATGATATGTGTGTGTATAAATTATTTGTGTGTGTATGTATGACATGTGTGTGTATAAATTATATGTGTGTGTATGTATATGTATATATGAGGTAGATCACCTCGACTTGGTAATTTATTAAGTAATTGATTAACGTTGAAAAACCTATTGGGGTGTGACCATTTAGTGGTCAGTTGTACGGAATATGTACTGTACTGTGCAATCTACTAATACAAGTTTCAATCAATCAATCAATCAATCAATCAATCAATCAATCAATGCCTACTGAGCCTATGGTGCTGTTAAGTTATTGTGGCTCAATTTGCCCTTTTTTTTATTTTATTTTAATGTACTATTATTTAATATATATTATTGTTTTAGTTGCTTAAGAGATATTCCTGGCTCTGAATTTGCTCGTTGCTATTTTTATGTTTTTGTGCATTATTTGTTGCCGTAATCATTAAACAAACAGGTTACTCATCAGTTACTCAGTACTTGAGTAGTTTTTTCACAACATACTTTTTACTTTTACTCAAGTAAATATTTTGGTGACTACTCCTTACTTTTACTCGAGTGATCAATCTCTAGAGTAACAGTACTCTTACTTGAGTACAATTTCTGGCTACTCTACCCACCTCTGTGTGTAACTGCAAAGGTGTACAGTATGGAATAGAATGCCTTTTATTGTCACTATACACAGGTACAATAAGATTAAAAGCAACTCCAATTCAGTGCGACAGTCTACAAATATGCAAAACGTTGGAAGGAAATAAAAATAAAAATAAAGGAGGTAAGTTGCAAAGTCCAGCCCTGAGAACGAACGTTCTTAATGTGTTGTTTAAATATTAAATATTATACTATATACATATATACAGAAGCATTCAGACTGTGGGTGGAAAGTAAAAATTGCACACATAGTCTAACGACTGGTTGGCATAGCGATGCCGGGTTTGTTCCTCCAGGAATACATCGGCAAAAACACAGCAAAAGGTAAGATGTAAAGTATTTATTTAACTCAAAACAGGCTAGAACAAAAACAATGGTGCTAATAGAACAAGGTAAACAAATGGCACCAGCATGGAGGCTAGGAATAACAAACAAAACACAAAAGACTTGGCACGAAGGCACAAAAGAGGTAAAACAACACAATAGCATGAAAGCTAAGAAAAAACGAAGGCGTAGCGTGTAAGCTAGCGAGAATATATAAATAGAGCAGTCGTCACTGTTGCACGTAGGCTAATTAGGAACCCAGGCTGAACTAACAAAAGAGGTGAGCTTAAATAAGGAAGGTGATTAGTAAAACAGGTGTGCAGGGACCGTGAGTAGCAGTTGAAAACAATATGAAACCATGGTGACAGACTAAACAGGAACTAAGGACGTGGAACTACAAAATGTGATACAGAAAAGGAACAATAAACAAGAATATGTAAAGATCCGAGCAGCGGATCGCAACACATAGAGGTGCTAAACTATAAGATCAGTGTCTATGAGAGCTCACCGTGGCAATTCATCT